>NW_021503063.1:164017-200524 GCF_001605985.2 Dendrobium catenatum
ATATATATATATATATATAAACAAAAACCGCCTTAATTGAGCACACATATTGAGGAATATTCAAGTTGGCATATTCCAAAATTAAATATGGGACCATCCGAACTATAATTTCATCAAGTCAAATTGAATGTCTTAGTAAAACTAACCCAATGTCACTAAAATTGGTCCAATCCGAGACTAAATGAGCTCAAATAAAGGACTTAAATCATATCGAGAAACTTTAGAGCATTAATTGGATGATCAAATGGTATTCAAATATAGCATACTTATAGTTGAATCGAGCGGCTCGATAAGACATATCCAACTAGTATAAGAATGCTTAATTTTGACATTATTATGGCACTTAAATGTTGCATGAACACTCTATGATTAAAGAAATTGATACGGGTCATCCGATTGAGCACTTTGAATTTGCTCTTGATCTTCTTCATATGTAAAGAGCACGTCACTCTAAAAAATCTATAAATAGACTCTCAAATCCCACGTGAAAGAGGACCAAGACTTTTGGAGGTTTAGACCTTGTGCTAGAGACTCTACAGAGCTTTGAGGCTTGATGCATCCCGAACCTCCATCCCTTCGACCTCTGTCGCCTTTCGACTTCGATCCCTTCCACCACTGTCACCCAATTACAGTCCCTCTTTACTTCATCAATTGCCAAATACGACCATTCCGATCACAGTTGCTCAATTATAGTCCCTCCAACCTCTGTCATTGATCAACTATGGTCCATTCGATCACTGTTGCCCATCGACTACAGTCCCTCCAACCTTTATCACTCAATAACGGTCCCCTCTACTTAAGAGTTTGTTTTGGAAGGCTGCAGCTGTCAGCAAAGCGAATTGTGAAGTTGTTATATAGAAAATTACTTTTATGAAATGTTGTACAAAAATTAGTATATTTTGTTTGGGAAGTATAACTGTCAAGCTGTTGTGTTGTAGCTGTATGAGAATAAATTATTTTGATACCCTTAATGATATATATATATATATATATTAAAATTTAATAAATAATAGAATTTGAATGACAAATTTATAAATAAAATAATTTAGTACTATACTAACCTTTGTTAAAAAAATCAGAACAACCCTACCCAAATGGCCAAACTCACTAAGTTATGCTCATTTCCCCTTCTCACTCGTCATTGAAGACACAATCACTATCACCTCCGATCCACAGTTTTGTTGCCACCGTCCATGCTGCCACTTCTCGGTAAGCTCTCGCATCCTCATTAGGTACCTCCTTGGCTTGTCCTTTATGATCTCTTTCAAAAGCCCTTCCACGCAGGCTGCCGGAGCGATTTCACGGTTTTGGGCAACCACTATGGAACAAAAGGAGGAGGGAAATCCGTGTCAAATTGATCGAAGGGGAGCGCCTGATTTTGCGAAATGAAGGAAGTTTGCAAGCATGTTAATGATTCTTGAGGAGAGAGACGTAATTCTTTGCATAGAGATGTTGTCGTTGATTAAACAGGAGAAAGTGCTAGGCTTTTTTAGGTTGGAAAACGTAACCATAGGACAAATTTTTTTTAGAATGGAGCACGAACTCAGAATCCCAAACGATCCTTAGGTTACGTTTGATAATGTAAAGTAGTGAAAAAGTAATCCCAAATGCAGTCTAAGTTGCCCGACTACGATCCCTCTGACCTTCAACGGTCCTACTAACCAAATAAACATGCCAACACTCTTTTGAGAAGAACTCTCATATCGCTGGATTCTTCTAACTCTCACCATATAATATGCTCTATATGATATATATTTGCTACATTGAGCCAAGGCCTTCCCTTGAGGAAGGTCATCATTTCTAATTGACTACAAACACTAGTAAAATTACTTTAATTGGATAGACCCCATAATTTTTCTCATTTTCAGGATTTTATACTCAAAAATCTCGATGTCTCTTATGACTCTTGTACCCCTCTTTTTATCTTTATGTTTGTTGGATTTTCATACAAAACTAATATGTTAAATCCTATATCTTTCTAACACGGTGAATGTTCCGGCACACGATAAGCACTAACATCATAATGAACATTCACAATAGTTAGATGATCACACTAAGGCAGAAAAGAATAATTTTAGGATATATGCTTGAAAAATTGATTTTTCAATAGCTATGTTAATGTCCAGCGATACTGGGGTAATACTCTTCTATCTTTAAGTCAAACTGCTATGCACGCCTTGCTGATTCGTGAGTTTGGATGGAATCAAATTAGGAGGCGCAGTTCAGAAGAGATTGTGTATTTAGTTAGTCCTAATCGGCTGATCATTGATTTAGGTTCTTTTCTAAATCTCAATCTCTATAGAGTAAGCGAGTAATTTTTTTCTCTCTCTCATCTCCTTTCAATCTAGCTACTCTGAGCCTCTACTCTAGACTTTTACTTACACTCCTACTACGTAACTGGTTAATAACTGCTTATTCAGCTATCCATTTTATTACCATCTACTTGATAATTTTGTTTTGAAGTAAATTTTAGAAATATTTTATCAAGAAATTAAAAAAAATGGAGATATTTGACTAATGATGCCTCTATAAAGTCATATACACATACTAACAAACTAAAAACCTCAATATTTATAAAATTTATTATAATCGGTTTTTCAGAAACCCTAAGTGATTTATCGAAACTCTCTCACCGTTAGTCAGCAGACGGATAATCGCCTCCATATTTTTGGCCCCTTTACAAAGCTCCACTCCTTCGCCGCTTTCCCTAACCGCCGATCTCAGAAAGAGCTCTCCGTCTGACTCAGTAGCCTCAATCAATCCCTCTAAGGTTTTCCACTTTCCGGCGAGGAAACCCCCGGACATTCCGAGATGGCGCGCAATGAAGAAAAAGCACAATCGATGCTTAATCGCTTCATAACGATGAAGAATGAGGAGAAGCGCAAGCCCAAGGAGCGTCGTCCATACCTCGCCTCGGAGTGCCGCGATCTCGCCGATGCTGACCGCTGG
The DNA here is from genome assembly GCF_001605985.2 of Dendrobium catenatum. Lineage (NCBI taxonomy): Eukaryota > Viridiplantae > Streptophyta > Magnoliopsida > Asparagales > Orchidaceae > Dendrobium > Dendrobium catenatum. The sequence continues at coordinate 166,967 of NW_021503063.1, forward strand.
CGCGGTGAAATTCTCCGAGAGATTGGCGTTAAGGTGGCTGAGATCCAGAACGAGGGTCTCGGCGAGCATCGACTTCGTGATCTCAATGACGAGATCAACAAGCTACTCCGAGAGCGGGTCCACTGGGAGCGCCGCATCGTCGAGCTTGGAGGACCAAACTACATGAAGAACATCGCCAAGATGACAGATCTTGATGGTAACATCATCGATGTTCCTAATCCCTCCGGCCGTGGCCCTGGTTACCGCTACTTTGGAGCTGCCAAGAAGCTCCCTGGCGTACGGGAGCTCTTTGAGAAACCGCCCGAGATCAGGAGGCGTCGCACTCGCTATGATATCTATAAGCGAATAAATGCCAGCTACTATGGATACAGAGATGATGAGGATGGCATCCTTGAGAAGCTCGAGGCAACTGCAGAGAAAGAGATGAGAGAGAAAGCAGAAGCAGAGTGGTGGAAGATGGATCAAATTAGGAGGGAGGCGAAGAAGGCTGTGAAGAGCAGCCAGGTTGTTAATGTGGAGCCTGCGTCCAAGGATATTTTGTTTGAGGAGGAGGAGGATGTGGTGGAGGAGGAGAGGAGGGAGAGGGAAAGAGTGGTGAGGGAGAGTATCAAGCAGCAGGAATTTGTTGTGCACGTACCACTGCCTGATGAGAAGGAAATTGAGAAAATGGTTTTGGAGAAGAAGAAGATGGAACTATTGAGCAAATACACCAGTGATATGTTGATGGAAGAGCAGAAGGAAGCCATGACGATGCTCAATGTGCAGAGGTAGAGCCCGTTTTGGAGGTTGCATCGAGCTTCAAAGACTTAGCCTGTTATCTTTAAGGTACGTTGTATTAGCAATTTCTTGTGCTGCTGTCATTGATTGATCACTGGTTGTCTCTAATGTATTGAGTTCTCATTTAGATTTCTTTTTTTTTTAATTCTGCTAATTGCCGTAAAAACTAGTTTTCTCTCCTTTATGCGTATATATGAAGCTGGGAAGGACTTCTTAGATAGCCTCGCCTAGCTTATTATGCATGCTTGTTTCCAAATTTGTGCTGCTCAAAGGCAATCTTTTAAAGAAGAAACCTCCTATTCTTAGCTTTCATCAATAGGTATTTTACCATATTTTATGAAGGCAGTATTTGAACCGTTGTCAAAGGGCCTTACCTATTTAGTCAATTGGCAATGAGTTGAGATCTAATAAAATAAATAAGATTTAAATTATTTTAATTTTGTTATACATAATTTTCAAGTTGCCGAAGAATATTAAGAGTGCATATATGAGCTACTTATGAGATGAACTTGCAAATTTATTAATAGGAATAATTTAAACATAAGGACTTGGAATTGTTGTATTTTGATAAATATGTAGCTAGGGACTTCTATGTCGCATGTTTGAAGAGTAACAAGAGTTTCAACAACTTATTCAATATGATTGGTTAAAATGATTGAGATTTTATTCTCAAGCTATCACAATTCTTTCAGTTAAAAGGTTTGGTATTGATATGGAGTTGCTCATGTGAACTTCAAGAATATAGTAAAAAAATCCGCTTTTGTATTTGGCTGACAATAAATTCTATCCAAATATGAAGACATGAACCTATTTTTCATATGCTCATATTGACTGTTGTTTAAGACATCAAACCTATTATTGAAAATCATTTTGAATAATTTCTTTTCATGTAGCTTTAGATCTACCATTATTCTTCTAGATTTTTTAACACTAGTTTTACCTATTGGTCTAACAGATGCATTTTTACTTTTCATTGAATATGTCCAAACACCTAAGTATACTTTCATTCACATTTTATTCAATAGATATCACTCTAAAATTTTCTTTGATATAATCATTCTTTAATTTATTGTTAGGAGTTTGCCACACATCCATCCTGATATTCTCATTTTATCAAATAATTTATTAATTTTTTTATTAAACCACCTAATGTTCTATTTTTAATTGACATGATGATTTACTATAAACTCTAATACCATTATGATGCTGGATGGTTTGGGTTAAGTTTTCTTAATATATTTATTTATGATGGGATATTTGTAAATTGCAAGGAAACTCAAGAATTTGCATATCACAACCACAAAATAAGTTGACAACTTATTTTCTTTAAATGTAAACTATAAATTCGAGAATTAGAAATTAAATGATCTATTAAACATGAATGAATAAAAAAAATGAAACACATAAAATCAGCTAGCGTTCTAATTTAATCACTAAAATATATTTTCAATCGTGTCAAATTTAACAAAATGAACATCACTAGAAAACAAATAATAAATTGTTTGGATGAAATAAGATCAAGGAATGATGAAGCAAGACATTCAAGCCTGACATTGATACAAGGATATGACTTCCCATGAAATTAAGTAGTTGCACTTGTACCACACTGTTAGACCGGTCCACTGGACCGGTCCAGGCGGGACCGGTTCACGGGAGAATATCGCGAACAGGCGGAGAAAGCTTCCGCCTAGGCGGAAGCCGCGCGTGACGCACGTCTTGCGGGACGGTTTTTGGAAGGTTTTTGAATGGATTTTAGGAGGGAAATTGATTGTAGGGATTGTTTAGGAAATTCCTTTTGAATTGTATGCATTAAATAGTAGATTTTCCTAGGTTTTCAGCATCTTGAATTTGGCTGAAATTTGAGATCTCGTAGATTTAGGTTTTCTTTGGGCTCTAGCGGCCTCTAGAGATTTGGGAGAGTTCGATCCTCCTCTCGAATTGAGGATCAATTGTATCTTTTCTATTTTCTTTGATTTCTAGTGAAATACAAGCGAAATCTTGTGTTTTTTCTCCCTTTTTTCCCTATTTCCTGCTGCGTTTTCCCTGTTTTTCTGCTGTTTTGCTTCTGTGGACAGCAGTTGGCTGCTGTAATTTTACTGGTTTGGGATAGGAATACTTGTGAACCCAAGTGTTTCCTATCACACACTCAAAGGAATCATTCATACAATTTGCATGCATAAGATTAAAAGTTGGAAGATGGTTTTTTTATTCAATCAAAGATATCCTATTACATGTCTCAAACTATCTATTTGTAGACTACTCACCCCTAAGCTTGTAGATATGGTTAACATAAGATCAACCATGATCAATTTAAGATGAGCTTAAATTCCCCACTCGACATTGCATACAACTTGTGATCAATAGGCCATAGGTAGCAGCATCATACTGGAGTTGAAATAGCCATGTTGTAGATGGCGCTTAACAACCATGTTGTATATAAAGGATAGCAGTAGTTTTAGTTTCAGTGAGCCCCTCCAAATAGCTAACAACTCATGTTTTTACTTTAAGGGAATAAAAGAATTGATAAGTTACATCACCAACTCATGTGCCAATAAAGATCTCATGCAGTCATTGTGTATAGCGTAGCACATGTTATTTTAAAAGTTGTTCAAATTACTTAAAAAATCATGAATAATTTAATTAAAATTCAGCAACATTAAAGAAAAATATTTTAACTAAAAAAAAGACTCAATGTCTTATAAATAAGGCATAATATTGCTTTAACATATTAATTATGTGCACCTATGTTTCATGCAAAGCTAATAGTATCTTAGAAATTTCTCAATAGCATCATAGGAGTTCATGATAGAATAATTCCAGTTAAGGCCAATGAGTTGTTAGAATAAAGAGATGAAACAATATGAATTGAATAGTTTGTGAACTTCAAATGGATATGATTAAGTGCCAATCCTCGACTTGATTAACTTAGTTGAAAATCATGCCAATCTTATATAAAACATCTTTGATTCACGATTTAACCTTCACAAGTCCATTTATCCAACCTCTTAATTCATGCATTCAAGAGTTCAACTTTAATAGCAAATAACAGGCAAACAATTAAAATGCAAGTTATGTATTTAGCTTAAATGGGAGAGGCAAGTAGATGGATAAATACAAGACCCTTCAGTAATTATAATTAATCAACACTTGAGCATATTGTGTTAATCCTTAAAAAGATGTTTAAAAACATCTAAATTTAAAATTAATAAAGTTTTCTTATTATTACGAGTCATTTAAATAAATAAAGCAATGAAATAAAATAAAATAATGTACACCACGAGCACTATGCTCTAAGTGCACATAGTGCATATAATGTACACTATTTTGCTTTGTTGCAACTTTCCATGCAAATAGCATAGGAGGTGCGTTATCTTTCGTTATGGGCTATAATATGCTATATTTTGAGCTATTGACATTTATGCCTCATTTATACCTTCATCCTTCAATATGGTGTAAAAAAGCAGAACAATAGAAAAGTTAAAAAAATATTTTAAATTTTATTATTACATTTGTACAAAGTGTGGAAGTATTTATAGAATTCTCCAAATGGCTTATAATGAAAATAAATCAAAGCTATTTACAAACAATAAAAGAAAAAAATTCTAAGAAGGGCCAATGGCTAGAATAGGAAGAGGAGGCACATGGATTATAATCTAAGTGTCATAAGAGGATAGATTCAATGGTTAGAACCCTCAATTCGTATTCTCAAGGATCCCTACCAAGATTGTTTGATTTGTGCCCATGATCCATTAATGCTCCCCCTCAAATTGAATGATATAAATATATCATTAAATATTTTTTTTATAATATTTTTGAACTTGAGGTTATAGATTTTTGATAAGAATGTCAGCAATTTGATTTTTTGCAAGCACATATGAAGTGAAAATGAATCAACTTTCCAGTTTCTATTTTATGAAATATCTCTGCCTCCATATATTTGGTAAGATCATGTATTGGATTTTGAGTAATGTTAATGGTTGATTTATTGTCACAATATATCTTCATTTGTCCCTTTCCATTTGATTTTTAAATCTTTCAAAATGTTTTTGATCCACAGAAGATAAAAATTTCCTTAGGCAGTGATTTAAATTTTGATTTAGTGCTAGATCTTTAAATAACATGTTTTTAACTCAAAGTTATGTGATTCTCCTAAAAATGTGTAGTATCCCGTTATGGATCGTTTATCACTTAGTGATCCTATAAATTTTGTATTTGTATACTCTTTATTAGTGGAAGAATATCCAATAAAGATACATTTGAGAGCTTTATGATCAAGTTTGCTGCTATGTTGTTTGTGGATGTAGGCATATGCAATGCACTTAAAGATTTTTGGAGAAAATTTTGAGGGATAATTATTTGTAGGAAAAAAATTCAGCTAAAAGATTAATAAGATTTTTGAATTCTATTATACTTATAAGGGTATTCTGTTGATTATGTATGTGAAAGTTATGATTGTTTCTTGTCAAATCTTGGTATTTGATTCTGAAAGAGAAGAGTCATGATTGCTTCTTGAAGTTGCTATTTTTTTCTTCCACTCCTTATTGTTGGCGAGTGTTAGTGTAAGGGGAGTGGTGGATGATACATTTTCTCTGGAAGTAAGAAGAGAATGTGCTATTAACGTAATCACGAGGATTATCAGTCCAAAATATCTTGATATTAACGTGTAATTATTTTATGTCATGTTACTAAAAATAGGGAGAATAATATAGAAATTAGATTTTTTGTTAGATAAGATATACCAATAACATTTGAGTGTATCATCAAGGAAAACAACAACTCTTGTAGATCTAGAAATATTGGAGATTTTGTTAGGTCCCCAAATATCAAAGTGAGCTATTAAAAAATGAGTAGAGAATACATAATCACTTCCAAGAAAAAAATAGCATGATGATGTTTAGCAATTTCACAAGTCTCATATCAAATTTTTTTCATATTTACATTGAAATTGTGGTCTTGAAATGGGGATGCTCTAAACTATAATGATGTTCTTGTATGGCATCTGCATTGAGAGTAAAAATAAAAGAACATGACAATTGATTTTCATCTTTAAAAAAAAATTCCCGTTCTTATATCTTGCTTACCCAATTATCTTTCTCGTAGTGAGTTCTTGAAATACATAATGTTTATTAAAAAAATTTACCTTATAATTATGTTATTTAGTTATTTTATGGATTGATAGAAGATTTACTACAATATGATCAATATATAGTACATTATTGAGGATAAATATAGACGTAATTGAATTATTTTGTTGAATTGCAACAGTTCTTAGAGAACCACCGGTCACTTTTAGTTTTTAATTATTAGGACGGATTTATAGGTTTGGAAAAGGTTGGCAAGGTTGGTCATGTAATATGTGGATCTCAAATCTTGGACCCAAGAGTAAAAAATTATTCAAGGTACTGAAAGCGTAAGATTTAAAAAGTATATCATTTTCAGCTATTAGAGAGCATGATTAAGATGATTTTTCTAGAGTTGAAAAAATTCATGGATTTTTTTCAGATCGAGCCCATTTGATTCTACAAGATAGGACTGCCCATTGTGGTTGCCTCTTTATTTTCACCATAACCTAGGTGTTTTCCATGGAGCTTCCAACATTTTTTTTGACGTGTCATTTCTTCATATAGTAATTGCAAAGTAGATTTCCTTTGGAAGAAGTTTTTTGCCCATCCTTAAGGAAAAAATATGTAGCAGCAAGTCCCTTATCTTGGGGTTTAGTGTTTTGCAAATATTTCGAAGATTGAAGCATTGAGCATTACTGTCCTTCTTTCTACTTTGGCTCGTATGAGAGAAAAAAATTTCATTTAGTAATGTTAGATTTTCGTTGCTTAAGATTTAGACATGAACTTGGTCAAAGTCTTTAGAGTCCTACAAGGAATTCAAACACTTTTTTCTCTTTATATGAATTGCTGGAGAATTATCACATCATTGTAGCATGTTATCTTGATATCTTCGTAATAATCCAGTTCTAGTCAATAAACTTTCATTGTATTAAAGTACTCATTAACAAGGAATTATTTTGCTTGGTTGTTGAAATCTTAATTTTGATCTTGTAGATGAAGGCAATATCCTTCACTTTTGAGTCTATTTGTTTGGCGGCGTTCTAAACATTTTTTGCAATAGATATGAACATATACTTTTCACTTAATTCAGGCTTCATGGCATTCCACAATCATAGCATGATCATGAAATTTTATTTATCTCAAAGCAATGTTTAAAATTACGCAATTGCATTTTGTGGCGTTTTTCATTTGTGAGGAGAGGCTTAAGCCTCAAAATTAGAAAATATGATAATTTTTTTATATAATAATCAAATAATATATTAAAAATGAACATAAGAAATAAATTGTCATATATATGAAACACAAACAATACACAAGATATAAAGTAACAAGTAATAAACTATGTAAAATTTAATTGAAATTTAAACACCACAATAATAAAACAACATAAAATGTTGGTTAGCTCAAAATTCTATCTTTCACAATATCTTGTTCATTAGCATTTAATTCAAAAAAGAAATAGTAATGGGCCTAATGGCTTAACAAATTGGAGGCAATCAACACTGTCATCATTGAGGGGGTCTTCATTCAAATCATCGTCATAATGAATTGCTTTCCCCCTGCCTCATCACTTGTGGAGTCTAGTACCTCCCAATATGCTTCTTCCTCTATATCAGTTATCTTCCCCTTCCATAAATATTTTTCGTCAATATAAAAAATGATTAATACTTTAAGTTTAATAAAGCTCTATCATAATTTTTTTTTTATGTACCTTTTTTGTTTTTTTCTTTTTGTACTTGCCCCGTGGTAGATGTAGATGCTCTATATCTATTCAAATGGTGTAACCTCCACTTAAAGAAATCAACATTTAAATCTTCATCTTGCAATTCAAATGGTGTAACCTCCACTTCATCATCTACAAACCACTCTTTATTCGATGCCATATAGATTTAACTCAATTTATTTATTTTTTTCAATCTATATTATACTTTATTATATTGCTCATTATGCACTTTCAAAATAATTTATTTCTTTAAGCTCCTTTTAGTAAATTCTCAAAGTAAAATTTTCTTCTTTTTTATGTCTTCATTTTATGATTCAATTCATCTTTATTGTTAATGCATCTAATTTGAATACAAACCTTAAATTTCTTATTTTTTTTGTCTTAACTATTCTATATTTCTCCTTATCTTCTTGTATTTAACCTATTATATAAATCATTATAAGTTGTACATTTTGCTATACTCACTATCGTCTTTCTAAGACTTTAGCTTTCTTATGATAAAATTTGATCGTTCAATTTTTGACATATTTTAAAAGTGATTTTTTTCTTCATAATAACTTTTTGTGCCTTCTGACTCCGTCACCAACTCTCCTTATTATTATTTTATTTATCGCTAGACTCTCCTGAAACTTTGTCAACTTATCCTACATTTTGCTTGGCTTAACTGAATAATTTTCATTTGCAACTCGTAGCAACCTATCTTGAAAGATTAGCAATTTCTCATTTTTCAAATTTCACCACTTTATCCTTGTACAATTTTTTTTCTCTTGAAGATATATATCTATAAGCTCTCCTTTAGTTGTGCGACCAAGCTCTCCTAAAATCTTTCCTATGAGAACATGCGTAAGCTTCTAGAGCGATTAACATCTGGGAATGCCACAAAGCCAAACATTTGTGGAGTCACGTTGAACTCTCCAGTTTGAGAGTTTAATATGGGTGATAAGAATGAAATTCACAATAAAAGAATGAGGTCTATAGAAACATTGTTTGATTAAATTTCTTTGAATTATTCTTATTATCCCAACGTGTTGGTTTATTGTTCAAACGACAATTATGCTTGTCCAATAAATTTTGGTACACTAATCTTGATCCTTTTTGTTTTTTCGAAATTTGTGGAAGATTGTAGTATATATACAAGTATTTCAAAGCCAACACGTGATTTACTTTTCTATTGGATCAAACCCCTGGTGTTGTTTTATTACCAAGCAATGAAATTTTGTCTTAGAACACTTTGTATTTTATCCAGTTCTACTCTTTCCTTTGGGCCCAGCAGATGAGATATTCTTATTTCGTTAAGGCATGATCTTCTATGCTTTATTTTTTAAAGTCAGGATAGTTTGGACTGAGGGAAGTGTGCTACAAAGTTTATTTAAATATCAACTCTATCATATGTCAGTAACTTACATACCAATTCATTTCTCCATTCTACTGCAGTAGTGATAGCTCTTCGTGTTTCAACTTTCTGCCATCTACTGTACTATGAGGAAGAGAAGGTTTTTCCTATGAACATTACCGGTAGGTTCACATTGAATGAAGCATCACTTTATCTTGGAGAAAAGTCTAAAATAGTCCTCCTATCAATAATAAGTGTTCAATTTAGTCACAGAGTTTCATATTGCCCTAATTTAATTCCTGATCTAATTTTGACTCTTTGTTACATGATTTCTCAAATGTAATGGAATGTTTTTGCATATCTTCCACTTTTCATAATGTGAGGGGGTATTTTGGTAAAAACATTTAAATTTAACTTTTTTACAAATACACAGCTCATACCAATCTGAAACCATTCAGTAGAAGTGCAAGATCAGGCGACAAAGGATTGCAGAGTTCCAACTTTAAGTGCAGCAAGTCATTGAAGCAATGTGTGGCAAAAATTGATAAGCAATGTGCAACCATCTTCGAAAAGGATTTTGGAGTTTTGTAGCCAATAACACCATTTTTATAGTAAAGATTTTGGATTATTGTAATCAATGACAATTTGTTTTATGACAAGGGTTTCTGAGATTTGTATGACAGACAATATTCTTTTACTAATTATTCACATTTATTTTAGTTAGTTTTTATTTTGATTTTTATATTTATTATAATTTATGAAATAACAAAATAGAACAACATAAGATAATCTCATATAAACTTGCACTACTTAAATATCTCCGCATTTAACTTTGATGTTAATTTTAATTATTATTGTTTTGTCCTAGGATTCAATTGGATCAATTTTTAATAGTTGAGGGACTAAATTAGGGCATTGCGAACTCTGGACTAAATTGGAAACTATTTAACAATCGGGGGACTAGTTTGAGCTTTTTCTTCTTTGGGCGGAAGCAGTCCTTACTAATAGTGATAGTGGATAACTCAGCAATAATTTTTAGTTCATATGTTTATCTAATATTGTCTCAATTATTTAGATGTATGTTTAGCTATTCATATTTTACAAAACTATCATTGTGGAATAGAATAACTAAATAATAACGCTAATCTTTTCATCTTCGTTGCAAAACAACTTATTAATGTTCGTGTTCTTAACTTTGATATTTGTTAGACCATCATGGATTGGCTCTGGTATACCAGAGGTGGAATAAGAGTTCCGCCCAGTAGGGTTCGGTCCCTTTGGGGTGGGGTGCATCAACCTAGTTTTAGAGTGAATTATGGGGAGATTTGGAGGGAAAATTTAGGAGGGTCTGTTTTGGGATTTACTTCATTGTTGTATTCTTTAAGTGGGATCTTTCCCCAGGGTTAGAGTTATATCTTGTTTGCTGAAATTGTAGTTTTCTTAAGGTGTTGTAGGCTTTAACCGGCAGCTAGAGAATTAGGAGAGCTGGATCCTTCTCTCCAATTGATGATCCTATTGTATCTTTCTTTTCTTTGCTTAGTCTTCTAAAAAAAAAATTGTTTGCGGATGTTCTTCTTCCCAATTTTTTCTTGTTTCATCCGCTGATTTTTGTGAAAAGGGCTTTCACTTCCTATCAAATTGATATCAGAGCATAGATTTGGTACATATGGCGTGGAAAAAGGTAGAAGTGTTGGAAGGGGAGACTAGAAATTTAAATCTTATTTGTTGGAAAATATTCTAGATTTCAAATATCAATTTTCATCCGTCCATGAGAAGATTAATGAAAAATTTACCATCATGGAGGAGATGATGAAGAAGATGCTTGAGATCCATACTAAAACATCATCGTCAGAGGCTGGGGAGCCGCTGACAGTCAAGGGAGTTGGGGGAAATCCTAATTTGATAAGGAGAGGGGAAGATTAATAGGTGGAGATCTCTGATAGAAATGGGAGAATGCCTTTTCTAGGACATGTTCCTTGGGAGGAGACGAGTAAGGGGTATGAGGAGAGGTGTAAATATGTTGGGGATGAGCGAAGGGGTGCTGATTTTGGGAGTATGTGGGGGGAATTTGAAGAAGAATTTAGGTACGAGCGTGGAAGGGACGATCAGGATACTTGGGGGTGATAACGCGCTTGGTTTAGGGGAATTTATGGAGGAATTAGGGGGAATGGCCATGGAGGATATCTGAGGGTAAGGAAGCTAAATATGTCCATCTTTGAAGGGGATGATGCACATGGGTGGATCTATAAGGTGGAGAGGTATTTCGCCATCAATGGGTTAACGAAGGAGGAGAGATTGACGACAATTGGCATGTGTTTGGAGGGAAACATTGGCATGCTACCAGTGGAGAAACATGAGGCGGCCCATACGAAGCTGGAGAGAGTTCAATGATAGCTTGCTAGAACGTTTTCGAATCAGCTAGGGAGGTGACTTCTATGAGCAATTTTTCGCTTTGACACGGGAAGGATTAGTAGAGTACTGGGAGAGGTTTGAGTACTTGGCTAGCCGAATGGACGAGCTTTCTAAGACTGTACTGGAGGGGAATTTTATGAAATGACTCAAAGCGGAGATCAAGACGACAATTAGAATGATGAGGCCTCATGATTTAGGAGAGGCTATGGAGCTAGCATAGCTAGTGGAGGACCATAAGCACTTGGAGAAGGGGGGGGGGTTAAAGGCGACAATTTAGGAGGCTCATACAGGATGACCACCACATTTTTTGCACCCAAGGGGTCTCCATCGGGTGTTTTTTTGGAGATTCCAAAGGAGAAGCCTATAGTAGGGAGAAACTTCAAGAATCTCACTGAGAAGGAGCTATAGGAGAAGAGGGCGAATGGATTATACTTCAAATGTGATAAGAGGTATACACCAGGGCACAGGTGTAAGGATCAAACTCTCTCGTCGTCTGTGATGACGAGGAAGCTGAGGAGGGAGGTGAAAGCAAGACATTGGTAAAGGAGGAAGATTTGTATATAAACATGATGGATGTCTCCTTGAACTCAGTGGTGAGATTCACTCCAAATCACACATTGAAAGTGAAGGGAGAAATAATAGACAGGGAGGTGGTGATGATGATAGATAGTGGGGCTACCCAAAATTTCTTCTCCAACTAGGTCGTAGACTAATTAGGGGTGAATCTGGTGGATACAGGGTGCTATGGAGTGATGATGAGCACTAGGAAGGTGAAGACGGGTAGGGGAGTGTGTAGGGGAGTGATTTTGATCGGTCCAGGTGAAGGAGGACTTCCTTCCATTAGAGTAAGGGAGCACGGATATGGTCCTGGGGATGAAATGGCTACAGACCTTGGGAGATATCAAGGTTAATTGGGGAGTATTGATGGTGGAGGGAAGAAGGGTGATGATCAAGAAAGATGCAGGGTTATCCAAAGCCATGGTGTCTCTCAAAACCATGATGAAGACCCTCCAGGAGGTAGGGGATTTTTGGTGAAGCTGCAGAGCTTAAAGGGGAGCATAGTGGAGGAAGGGGGAGACATTCGTTCTTCAATACTGCCACTTATTCAGTAGTTCAGCGAAGTTTTTTTAGTCACCATAAGGATTGTCATCATAGAGGGAGCAAGAGCACGCTATCATCTTGGGGGAGGAAGTGTCACCAATAAGTGTCAGGCCATACTGCTAATCTTAGATTCAGAAGGATGAGATTGAGAAACTGATATGGGAGATGTTATATGCAGGAAAAATCAGGTTGAGTGTGAGCCCTATTTCTAGCTTAGTCTTACTAATCAAGAAGAAGTCTGAGAGCTTGAGATTTTGCGTGGATTATCAGGCCATGAACAAGGTGACTGTGCCAGACAAGTTTTCTATTCATGTGATCAATGAGTTGCTAAATGAGCTTTGTGGAGCGGTGATGTTCACGAAGATGGATATGAAGTATGGGTACCATAAGATTAGGATGAGAGATGAGGATGTTTCGAAGACAACATTTATGACACATGAGGGACACTATGAGTTATTGGTAATGTTGTTTGGCCTCATCAACGCCCTTGCTACATTTCAACCTCTCATAATCAGGGTGTTCTGACCATACCTCAAAAAATTTATATTGGTTTTCTTTGATGACATCCCGGTGTAATGCAAGTCGGATGAGGAGCATTTGGAGCACTTGAGGGTGGTATTAGAAGTGTTATAGGAGCATTAACATGAAAGTGTTGTTTTGCATAGGACAATGTTGAGTACTTAGGGCACGTGGTATCTCAGGAGGGGATAGCTGCTGATCTGACCAAGATTGAGGCAATGTTGAAATGACCCATACCCAGGAATTTGAGGGAGCTAAGGGGTTTCCTATGGTTGACTGGGTACTATAGGAGATTTGTGAGGGGTTATAGTACCATAGCCTGGACACTGACTAAGCAGTTCAAGAATTATAGCTTATTATGGGGAGAGAGAGTTACCTATGCCTTTGCGAGATTGAAGCAGGCCATGACCATGATATTGGTTCTGGCCCTACTAGATTTCAGCTAGATTTTTGTAGTAGAGATTGATGCATCATGCTATGGATTGTGGGCATTACTTATGCAAAATCATAGACCAATAGCCTATTTCACCCAAATATTGACAACCAGAGCTAGGCTAAAGTCAGTATATGAAAAGGAGCTGATGACCATCATGTTAGCTATTCAGAAGTGGTGGCGTTATTTGTTGGGCTGACATTTTATCATCAGGACAGACCATAGGAGCTTGAAGTACTTGTTAGAGCAAAGTATGGTGATCGAGGAGTTTTAGAGGTGGCTATCAAAACTGTTGGGGTATGACTTTGAGATCTAGTTTAGGCCAGGATTAGAGAACAAGGCAGCAGATGCCTTATCCGGATGTGTAAAGGAGCTACATGAGTTAGCAATCTCGATACCACGTATGCTAGATTTGGGGGCTATTAAAGAGGAAAGTGTGTAGGACAACGAGCTGAGGAGGATTAGGGTGAATCTACTGAAGGATGAGAGTAACCACTCTAGTTATTCACTAGAGGGGGAGAGACTGTTCTACCATGGGAGGTTTTTGTTGCCCTGGACCTCTGTCCATATTCTCCACCTATTGCAGGAGCTCCATGAAAGCGTTGTTGGGGGCATTCAGGTGTGCAGAAGACATACTTGAGATTGGCATTAGAATTATATTGGAAGGGGATGCACAATGATGTGAAGGAGATGATGTTTAGATGTGAGGTATGCCAGATGAACAAATACATGGCCATAGTTCCAAAGGGATTACTACAAACCCTAGCTCTTCTAGAAAGTGGGAGGAGGTCACCATAGACTTTATAAATGTGTTACATATATCTGAGGGGTTTATAGTGATTTTGGTGGTGGTTGATAGGTTGAACAAGTATGATCATTTGATTCCCCTATGACATCTCTACACGACAGAGACAGTGGCGATTTCATTCATCAGAGAGGTGGCTATACTGCATAGGATATCATAGTCTATAGTGTCCAACCGAGATAAGGTGTTCCTTAGTCATTTTTAAAGGTAGCTGTTTAGGTTGTAGGGGATAGTGCTGAAGAGGAGCGCCGCTTACCATCCCCAGACAGACGGGAAGATAGAGGTGGTGAATATGAGCCTAGAGACCTACCTGCGATGTTTTGCGTTTGAGACACCTAGTTTGTGGGCCAAGTGGCTAGCATGGGCAAAACACTGGTACAACACTTTGTATCATTCAACTTCCCAGAGGACCTCTTTTGAAGTGTTGTACGAAAGGGTGTGCACTTTGGGCAGAGTAACACCAATTTTTTTAGTGGAGCCGTATTTGGAGGAGAGGGATAGGGTGTTGGATGAGTTGAAAAGGCACTTGTTTAGGGTCATTTGAGGAAGCAGGCAGATGAGCGTAGGAAGGATTTCCAGTTGGAGATAGGGGGTACTTGAAGTTACGTCCCGACAGACGAAGGATGGTAGCAAATAGGAAGAATGAGAAGCTAACTCTTAGGTACTTTGGCCCTTATGAAATAGTGGAGAGGATTGGAGCAGCGACTTATTGATTGAGGTTACCCCCAACCGCTACCATACATATAGTGTTCCACTTGTAACAGTTGAGGAGAGCTATTGAGGATCATGCATCTAGTTCAGAGTTATCTGAGAGACTAACAGAGGATTTTGATGTGGTGTTGAAACCACTGGAGCTGAAAGGGGTACACCAGGGAGAGGGTGGGCTCAAGGAAGTGCTGATAAAGTAGAAGAATCTACTTGACTATGACACCACATGGGAGTTGTACGAGAGAGTTAAGCATTAGTTTTTATCCTTTCACCTTGAGGACAAGGTGAGTCTTTGGGAAGGGGGTATTGTTAGGCCGGTCTAGCCAGTCAATCATGGATCGGCCCTGGTATACTAGAGGCGGAACAAAAGAGCCGCCCAACAGGGTTCGGCCCTTTTGGGGTGGGGTCCAACGGCCTAGTTTTAGAGGAAATTAAGGAGGGATTGTGAGGGAAAATTTAAGAGGGGCTGTTTTGAGATTTACTTCATTATTGTATGCTTTAAGTGGGGTTTTTTTCCTAGGGTTAGGGTTATCTCTCGTTTGCTGAAATTATAGTGTTCTTAGGGTGTTTTGGGCTATAGCCGGGAGATAGAGAATTTGGAGAGCCGGATCCTCATGTATTTTTAAAATCCATGTGTCTATGTTTGCGTGTTAAAAACCTTTAACCAAACATTTTAATGTACTATCTATTACGTTATAATTTGAACTTGTTTTTTTTTAACCGAATGAATCATTTCTTTAACACATGTTTTCTATATCAGCTCCATGGTTTTGGATGGTGGAAATCATAAATCATGATAGATAACAGATAGGGTTAATTTCGTCTCAAGAACTTTCTTTAACGTAAAGATGACTTACACCTCATGCTTTTTTAATGCAGAAACCGTCATGTGCTTCTGCAATCTGCACCATGATTTCTGCTCCAAGAGTTTTTTCAGTAGCAGGTTTTGTTTAATAAATATTATTGCTGTTGGAAAAATCTGTTGTTTTGTTGTTGTACGAAAAGCTAATGCGAAAAAGTGAAGCAATTGTTGTTGTCTGGCAAAGTTTATGTAATATATTTATTTGATGAGTAAGAGTAGAACTCTAAATAAATTCAGAATGTTTTGTAGATCTTGTATATGTTTTATGAACTGCCAAACAAAATTCTCGTATGTTGTATTTTCCATATTGAGCATTCAATTTTGTTACAGCTATAATTTCTTTGATTTTTTTTTGGATTAAAATAGTTCTAAAATTCAATACAAAATCAAAATTCCGTTCAAAATCCATATTCAAGTTTATATTTTTTTTTCTGGATTGATTTTGGACTCTAAACCCAAATTTTAATACAAATTTAAAGTATTGGGTCATGAATTGGATTTCATATGTTTTATCTCTCTTCAAGATTTTAGAAAGCATGATCTGAACCAAAACCATTAGAGTTACTTATGAAAGATTTGCTACTGTAATTGAAACTGATTTATTGCAAATTAAATTTAACTAATCGAATATTTTTTAACTCTGCAATTTTCACCTTATCTGTGCTGACAGGGAACTTTTCATATGTGTTTCCCATTCCTTTTGCATCGTGTGCAGGAAGCAACATTATTGATCTTTTCGGAATGGCAGGCAGATCTTTTGATGGGAGGTAAGATCTATTTGCTTGCCACTTGCTTAAAAGCTAAAATATTGCTAATTTTCTCTGAACATTTGATTTTATTTACACCACCAATGTAGCTTGACAGCTCTTCAGAATAAAACGTTTGATATAACTGCGTTTATTCTTACCTTGCTCTATTTGGCAAATTGTGTCATCTTGTTTGTTCTATTATAATTAATTAATATTTAGCTATATAATAAGTATAACTATTAAATTTATTATTTAGCTGCACGTTTAATTTGATCATTTGAGAAATAGTGAATAACTTAAGTTTGATTTGGTAATGTGATATTATGTTAAATATGTTTATTAAGTAGGATTTCTCATCCCCTAATGCAAATAGAAACATTAAGAAGAAATGTTAATCATATACATATTGATTAAATTTGTAGCACAAGTCAATTCAATTAACTCACTTGTCATGTCTGAGTCTTTCTCTCAAGATATAGATTGAAACTAGAATAAGAATTTAGATAAATCTCACTCGTGCAACATATCATTTACCAAGTTAATTGTTACATGTTGGTTAAAGAAAATGGCAAAAACAATATTAAATTAATAAACCTTTCCATTTGAGAAATAGAAAATATTTTAGTATAAAATTGGTATGATAATGAGATCAAAGGTATATTTGAAAGCCTAAGGTTTCATTTGGGACGAATTTCTTGCTGCTTCTTAAAGCAGTTTTTAAATACAAAAATTTTTGTATTAGAAAGCTGCTTTAAGAGACAATAAGAAAGCCGTCCCAAAAGAAGCCTAAATGTTCATTTCTCCTTTAGCTGGCTCTATATGATATATGGAGAACCAATTTCAAATTCTTAGCTGCAATAATCCAAACATAAGCTATTTTCTTTACACTAAATTCCTCTAGTTATTTCCTTCTTCCTTCAGTATTCCTCTAGTGCTCATTTGCCTCTCTCCATGACAAGCTTCCATTCAGAAAAGTCTATTGTTTTATTTCCTCTTGCAAGCCTAACTTGGTCAAATCATTTCACACTCACACAGTCCAATCCACCAAGGTCAACTTGATGATAATAAAAGTCAACATCTGTAAATCACTGCTGTGGTCCCCACCATTTGCTAAAAGTCAGCAATTGTGGTAGCCAGCTTTCAAAGCACCATAAGTCCTGTATTTCATCTCCATCTTTACTCATATTTATTTGCTGAAAGTTGATTTATTTCTTATTTGGTGTAAGATGTCAAAATCATGATATCATCTCTAACAATACCTACCTTACTGCTTTTTACCCATATTCTCCATTTTTGTGAAAGAAAGCTGTATAGTATATAGGAATATAAGCATGATATGAAGAGCCCCACCTGAAGGATTTTTGGCCTCACAATATTTTGTGGCTGGAGCAAATTCCTTCTTTAGTTATGTTGATTTTTGGGAGAGCATATTTTGAGTAGCCTACTTGGTTGGTTAGGAAGAAAAGTAT
Source organism: Dendrobium catenatum (assembly GCF_001605985.2). NCBI lineage: Eukaryota > Viridiplantae > Streptophyta > Magnoliopsida > Asparagales > Orchidaceae > Dendrobium > Dendrobium catenatum. The sequence goes on from NW_021503063.1 coordinate 184,921, forward strand.
TATGAACTTTTTTTTTTTTATTGCATATAAGTATTTATAGCCTATTAAAGGGCTTCAAATTTAAGTGGTATTTATACTGATTTTTAGGAAAGAGGTTATATAGTAGAGTTTGATCTATAACCTTTTTTAAATTAAATATTTGATTTTTCACTGTGCAGGATTCTTATGTAATTGATATTATGCTTAATTATTTGTAATTGCTTTTGTGCCCATCTTACTTAATGGGAAGTTGAGCATAATAATAATAATAATAAAGGGTACAAATTATGTTATGTAACTGTTAAAAAATGAATAAAATGAAAGGAAAAGCATTTAGAGAAAGCCAAAATGCAAAAAAATAAAAAAAGAGCAGAAAGAACTGAAAAAGACTTGGGGAAAAACATATTTTTTACTTCAAAATACAATAATAGTTATATCAAGCATTAATTCATTTTCAACTGAAGTCTCATTTTTAATACAAAAAATATATATTATGTGTATATTCTTTCTTATATCTATTTTTATATTTATTTTTAATCGAAATGGGTGAATGGCGTTCTGAATAGTGTGACGTCAATATTGGCATCGCACTGTTCACAGCCGAGATAAGACGCAAAAATAAATTTCCATTTGTTATTCGGGTGAACGCTCGTCATAGCTACAAACGGACGAATGCATTTAGTTGGTGATACCCTTAGATGTGTCTTGATTTATCAAAGAACAACATTATCAAAATAAAGCATCAAGTGTTGCAATGGTTGCACCCACCTTTCAATTAATACTCACATATGCATTGTTAAATGCACCACAATTCATATTGTTGGATTTAATGGCTTCTAGGAAAAACAGTTGAGTTCTGAAGATATAAGGGGAGAGTGAGGCCGACCTGGAAGCACTTCGGTGGCGCCGAGGAGTCTGATTGATCGAGGCTCAGTAGCCATCTCTTTTGAAAACTTTCATCCATTTTTGTGATTTTTGCACTCAATTTGTCCTCTTTATTGATATATTTTATTCACTTTGTTGATCGCAAAGTGTTTAAATACTAATAGTTTAACTATTCATGTGGACTAAACTCAAGACTTTCAAGTCCCTCAACAGTTTTTGTGTGAAGGTAGCTTATAATATTCATTAGCTGCTTATATAAATGTTTTCACTAAGCTTTTGCCTCATTGTCTTGCACTTCATTTGGAACAGCTTTTTCACTAGCAATTTTTTATTACAAAATATAAATTTTTATACAAAAAAACTGCTTTAAGAAGCAGTGATAAAGCTGTCCGAAACGAAACCTTAGAAAACTAATTTTGATTATTGTTTGCTTCAACTATTAGTATATCATTTGAACTTTATTTTAGGATTCATTTAATCAATTTTTTTGAGCTGTTGCTTTCTATATCAACTGTTTGATTTTGATCAATAGAAATCACATTAAACTATAGAAAACACAGACAGATTCCTTTATGTATCTGAATGATTATATTCCTGTGCTTTGCAATCTGCACCATGATTTTCTGTTTCTGAGATTTATCAGTGATATGTTTTTGTTGATAACTAATTAATATGATTGCTGTTGGGAAAAAATATTGTGAAGTTATTTTAGGTAAATAAATGGTAAAAATACCAATATTTGTATATACTTTGAATTTCTTACAGCTCAAACTAGTTATTTTTGTTTTGTTAATTTTAGTTACTTTAACTTTTTCCAATTTGCCTCTTATTAGAGCTGACAAACTGATAATGAAACTTTTGAAAAGAAATTCCATATCCTATCTATGTACTATGTGGGTAGGAAGCAATATCATTGAACTTTTGACAATGGCAGTTGGCTTATCTTTTCCTTGGGGTCAATTTACTATATATATATATACCTAGAAAATTCTAGGTTCGGATCAATCAGTTTGTCATATGGGCCGAGTTTGGGTTCAAGATTCTGACCCTTTTACAAAATTGAGTTGAGTTCGGGTTGACCCGAAACTTAGACGGAATGGACCTGCCTTATCCCCCAGTCTGCGTCCCGCACTCTCTTGAGTCGCGTTCGGGCGTACCAAACATGTGGCCGTACTGACCTCGCCTACAGCCCTCGTTCGATCGCATGTAGCATGTGCAACCTCGCATGTAATGGGATTGGTCAACCCCCACTTAGCTCAGTTCCCGGTCCCAAATCTGCATGGGTGCATTCGAGCATCCCACACCAGTGTGAGTCGTTGGCCTTCCTGCAACTCGGGCTTAGTCATCGTACTCACCCCCCAATGGCCTAGTCCGCGTTTGGGCGATCTCGTAGTGCTCACGTGTTCGAAGTTCAGACTTATGCGTTCGGGTTCGTGATCCTCGCTTAATTTCGCGTTCATGGGTCGGGTCAGGTCAACCCGATTAACTGAAAATTATTATTTAGGCATTGTTTGAGATAATTTTTTTACTATTTATAAAGTAATTTTCTAATAAAAAATTTTAGTGCAAGAATGTTTTTGTACTAAAAATAATTTTAGAAAATAATAAGAAAACTGATATAATATTATATGGTTAATATCTTAAATCAACATCATGGGGCAATAAATTCTGTGATCAAATGATATTTAAATCTTCATAGATAGTTCCATCAAAATTTGATGAATTATTACCAAATTAAAGGCTAATTAAATGAAAATATGACTCCAATATGCCTCTCAAAGTCAATACCATTGAATGAATCACCTTTCAAGAAGCTAATCTTCCTTTGACAAATGCCTATGAATTTAGTACCATTTGACTCTCAAACAGTCCACCTCACCAAAGCAAACTTTTGATAGCTTAAGTCAACACATATTGATAATAAATTAATGCTGGTTGGTCCCACCATTTGCAATGGCAGCCAGCTTTCAAAGCACCATAAGCCCTCTCTACCTTCTCCATATTCTCTGATATCTTCTAGTGCTGCAATAGGTCAATGCCATGCTATCATTTCTCATTTTCCATGTTCTTCTCCCACCTCTTCTTTTGGATTCATAGCCAACATAAAATGATTTGTTTTGAATATGATCCATTTGGATCAAATTTATCTAATAAATGAGCTGAAGTCCCAATCCAAATTCGACTCGACTAAACCTAAATCCAATCGAACATGATAAAATAGAACACCGAGGCTTCGTTTGGTACGGTTTTTTTATCGTTTCTTAAAACAGCTTTCTAGTACAAAAATTAATTTTGTTCTACTTGAAAGCTGCTTTAAGAAGCAATAAAAAAGTCGTCTCAAACGAAGCCTAAGATGCGTTGTCCAGTGTCAATCTAAATTGAAAGTAACATCATTATTATATTTAGACAGAAAATAATTAAAAACAAAAATATATTATTTTGGCTTCGTTTGGAACGAAATTTTATTTGGTCTGGTGAACGTACGCAACTCTACGTTCGGCCGCCAGTAGAATCGCGCCACGCGATTTCATTATTTACCGCGCACCCCGACAACCCGACCCGGAACGGATCCAAGATTGCTCGGTATTTCTAGGTATTGGTCGATTTTGCTCGGCAATAACCAATACCGAGCAATACCGAGCAATATCGAGCAAATACCTAGCAATACCGAGCAAATACCGAGTTGTACCGAGTTTTTTCTAGCAATATCGAGCAAATACCTAGAACTACCGAGCAAATCCCTAGCAATATCGAGCAAATCCTGAGAATATACTGAGTTGTAAAAAAACTCGTTACAACTCGGTATTTGCATGGTATTGGTCTTCACAGAGCGGTATTTCTCATTTTTGCAAAGCAATACCTAGCAAATACCGAGCAAATATTGAGCAATACCGAGAAAATCGCGAACATAACATTCCCGGGTTCTGCTCCGGGTCAAGTCGTCGGGCCGCGTGGTAAGAGTAAAAGCATGTTGCGACATGTTATTGGCGGCCGAACGTAGCTCTACGTCCGGTCAGAGGACGTAATAATTGTTCGTTTGGAACAACTTTACTGTTTTCTAAAACAATGTTTTAGTTCAAAAAAATTTTGAACTAAAAATTTTTATATTAAAAAGTTACTTTATAAAGCATTAAGAAAATTGTCCAAAATGAAGATTGAGTTTTTAATAAAAATAATAAATCAAATAGCCAAATACATTAAATCAATATTTTTTGGGTTGGTTTGGGTCTTGGATTTTCCCACAAGTGACCCGGCCCAAATTTCAATTTTATTTTTGAAGATTCACTTTGATTCAAGAACTTGAAAATTTTTCTTATGTACAATACTTTGAAACTTAACTAAATAATCTTATTATTGTAACATACCTTTTAATTATCCTTAAAAAGCATTGAATTTAAAAACAACTTAGAAGTCAACCCAGCTTTACTCTCTGTAAACTGATAAACTTATCAATAAAAATAAATAAAATTATGAATGATGCGATTACTATCTATATTTTTAAAATAGTACAGTATTTAAAAGATTCAAAATTACTGTGTGCCGATAGACAAAATCCCAAAACATACAACTTAACTTAAATTTCAAACATGAAAGCTTGAAACATTATAGGAATTTGTATCAAATTTGTAAGAAATAATTTTCTTTAAAGCAAGTTTAAAAAAAAAAAAAAAAATCCCTTTTCTAATTAAAATTTATATTTGAAATTTACAACTCTATATTAATTTTGAATTATTTACATCAAAATAAATTGGTTCTAAATTTATAATAAAACATTATGTTTTCAAAATTTATTTCATTTTCAATTATAATTATAAAATTATATGAGAATAATTCTCATAAAAAATAATTCAGAATAGGTTAAAATTTATTAAATATTTAAAAATGTGTATATCTCTTTAAATAAATTTTATTGCACTAATTTTAACAATTTGTAAAAAATTAATTTTTATTTTAACAAAAATTGATGAGAATTTTCCAATCCAATTTATTCTTTTAGCAAATGAGGGCGATCAACCTTCATCCACCTTGATTTAAATAAATAAACTTGCCTTTTTTGTTTCCTGGCTGTCTTCTTGTCTTTATGTATTTCATTTTTTTGAGACTATCCACAAGCCCAACTTTGGAACAGCAGGTTTTTTTCGTGTTTCCTGAGTCAACTATTGGATTTTCTTGATTAATATTTTTTCTTTGTCTGTTGCCATTTTTTTTTAGACATTTAGGTTTTAAACTCCAAACACTATTTGCGCAATAGCCTTCTATTGATTCTTAAGCGAGTTTCCTCTAGCTATAAAAATTTTAATTTTTCTACTGAGAACACGTTAATCTTTTAAGAAGAAATAAAAAGGCACGCTCCACAAATGCAACGCCTTAAATTTTAAAGATCTCTTTAGTCTGCATAGTCAAACGCTCCCCCACCACCCACCGGCAACCAATAAATTCAAAGTGAGTGACGTAGTCAATTTGCTTACTTCTACTCAGTGGGAATCATGCAATACTACTGCACTGTGACTTGGCTTGCGAAATATCTTTTCTTAATAAATAATTTATAATTATATTAAATTTTGAAGAATAATGGTTCAAAAGTAATTAAAATTTATCTTAGGCTTCACTTGAGATAGCTTTCTTACTTGATTATTCTAAAGTAAATTTTTAGTACTAAAACGTTGTTTGGATTATCAAACAATTTTGCTACTAAACAAATGTACCTTTAGAAACCGCCAGCAAAAAAAGCGTCTTCAAATGGGAGCATTCATATGATTGAGATTGAAAGCTTGAAAAAAACTCTTTTGGTTAAATTATTTAGTTGTTAAATTTGGACCATTTCAGATATTGTCTTTCAATTTTTCGGTGTTCTATTTTTGTTTTTTATTTATATGTAGAAAATACCTAAAAATATTTATAATTTATTAAATAAAAAAAATTATTCAATTGAAAATTCATTTCTTAGTGTATGGGCATTACTTAGATAAATGAATATTATTATATTATTATTTTATATTTTTAATATTTTAAATATATTCCATTAGTTTAAAAAATTATTAAAAACTAATTATATTATTTTTTAATTATTAATAAATAGATATATCACCTACCTTTTCATTTTAATTGGTATGAAAATTACGGGAAAATAAATTGTATTTAATATTTATCATATTGGATAATAGTTCAGGCAAATATTACTCTTTTTAATTTATATAATATTTGTTTTATCTTAATGAATCTAATTCTTAAAGAACAGCTCATCTAATGCTGCCTAAAGTAACTTTAGATAGTTTCCGTATATATTTAATACAAAAGTAATTGAGTAACTGATATTTTCAATTTTTTAAAAAGAATATTTTATAAATGTAGTACATAATATAGTATTTTATTAAATAATACATTATTTGATTGATTTGTTCTCCTTTTATTATTTAAATTATTTTATTTTATTTTCACCATCTTATATTTAATGAATATTATTCCTAATTTCACTTTCATAAAATTACTTTTTCAAAAAAAAAAAAAAAAGGCTAAGCACACATACTCATATATATAATCCATTAATTGCTTTCATAATTAATTAAGGTAATTATGCCATGTAATTCAAAATTGTCTGATATCAAATGAAGATCAATCAAATATCTAAGGAATCATTAGAGAGTGATTTAGATTAAGAAATATTTTTTAGGTAATTAGTTTGTGTAGCAAGTCAAACAAGGAAATACAAATGGAGGTAGAGTTGTTGTAATTTGGATTAAGGTTTTGTTTGAGATAGCTTTATTACTACTTCATAAAGTAATTTTTAGTACAAAAATTTTAATGTTTAAGAAGCAGTAATAAAGCTATCTCAAACGAAACCTATTTATAATATCTCATTTGTGAAAATAGACTGATTAATTGTTAAAAAATTCTCTCACTTGAGAAGAAAAATAGTGAAAAATAAGCAATTGAGGTTATTTGGTCTAACAAGATAAACCTATGTGGTTCAATCATTTTTAATGATTAGAATATTAGAATTCATGAAGATCAAATATATTCAAGATGAATATGAATAAATGTATAACATAAGCATTATTCCTTATATGAATAACAATATTTTTCTTATTGAACTCATAATTGTATGCTTATCTTCCTTCATATATATGTTTGATCGATATTTTAATATAATTATTTTATTATAATTGTGATTGTTATTTTAGTCAAGCTCCTCTATGCTAATGAGTGTTTCTTGTGAAAAATAAGCAATTAGGGGGTCTCTAATCAAACAAGGTAAGCCTAAGCCTATATGATTTCATAATTAAGATTTAGGCTTTGTTTGGAACGACTTTCTTACTGGTTCTTAAAGCAGCTTTTTAGTATAAAAATTTTAATTTTTAAACTAGACAGCTGTTTTAAGAAGCAATAAAAAAGCCGTCTCAAACAAAGCCTTAAAATATTAGGATAATCTAGCAAATGTTTTCATGTTGATCTCGAATTGAATTAATATGATTAGTGATAAGATTCTCACTTTTTCATTTATATTTTATAACTAAGATTCAAAGCAACACATTATCCTTCTAAAAAATTATTTTTATAGTCATATATCTTTTTTATTATCATAAATCTTTTGAATGATTCTGATGTAAACTAGCTAAAAAAATTATTTATTTATTTTTTTATAATATCAGTGATTTTAATTATTTTACATATTGACCATTTAAAAAATTAAAAAATATTTTCAAGAGAATAAAAATCAGATTCTTTTTAAAGAATAATAGTCCATTCCAACCCTTGTTTTTATAACTTTTAGATAATGAACTGATTGAGGCTTCGTTTGGGGATTAATTATTCAGTGCGGACATCGAACGCCGTTCAGAGACCAATCAGAATGCGTCGCGTCACCCCTTCGCTCGGTACTGCTCGATTACACTCGATATCGAGGCTCGGTACCCGCTAACGTGGTGCATTCTGGTTGATCTTTAGACGGCGTTGTGCATCCGGTCTCGCAACAGAATAATTTCTCTCTTTTGGGACAATTTTCTTACTAATTTTTAAAGCAACTTTCTAGTTCAAGAAATTTTTGTACTAAAAAGATGATTTAGAAAATAATAAGAAAGTTGACTTAAACAAAGCTTGAGCTTTTACAAATATTTTTTTATTTAAAAACTATACTTTTTATGTGATTTTTGTTGATTGAATGGAATATTTTTGAGAATCCATCACAAGCTAACAATAAAAAAAATTATTATCTTTGTGCTGAATTCCTTAAAAAGGAGACCTTTAAAGAGGCATCCTTCTGGGTTTTTTTTTTTTTATTTATTGCTGGTTTTGATGTTTAAGGGTTAGACATGCAACTATAAATTAATTTATTTATCCATGTTGGGAGCTATGATTTAATTAATAGATTATACAGTACAATAGAAATAAAAAAAAAATAAAAAAATCTTGGACTTTTAGATAGGTTGCCTTTAAGGCTTTAGCCTTTCTTAAATTGCTTATAGACGTATATATCCACGCCCTTATTTGGGCCAAAATTATGCGATCACGGTTGCCCGGATTCGTCCGACACCAATTCGGTGTCGCCACGTCACCAAAATACATCGGGACCCCAAGTGTAATTTGAATGACGATGACAATCACAAGGATTGGATGTCCGGACATCTGGTGACTAAACAATAATCATTCCCTTATTATTTGGAGTATTTCAAAATCATACGAAATTACATCTATGAAAAGACTTCTTCTTCCCAAGAAAAGTATCATAGTTTTTTTAAATAGGAATAAATTTCTAAAATGTAATTAATGTATTTTAAAAGTAATTAAATGTAATATTAAAGATTTTAATAATATTAATATTAAATTAAAACAATCTATTTTATTATCAACTTGATATAATTTATATTAGAGAAATTAATAAAATTTTATTTATATACCTGTGGTTTATTATGTCATGACAAAAGATGTAAAATTTAAAATAATGATTTATATTCACAATCATATTTTTTAAATGTTGAATAACAACACAAGGAGATCAAATCTCTATTTTGCATATTATATTTTAAATAACACAAAGTATGTGGACTTTGGTAAATATATTGCAATTTCATGTAAAGTTGTTATGAATTTTTTTTGCAAACAATTTAAATAACAACGCACAAGGATTTGCTTGGGAATGGTTGCGGTGTTTTGTAAAAGTTACTGTTTTAGAGACATATATATGAGAGAAAAGATATTTTAGAAAGCCGAAACAACTACTTCATTTAAAGTACAACATTAGCAAATTATAATGTTATCTAGATTATTAAGTATAGCTTCTACCACAAAAAATATTTTTAAAAATAAGTGAGAGAAAAAGCAGCATAAAAGTCCAAACAAGAATTAATGATTTGCTGTTTGAAAACAAAACAAGACGAGAAAATATGTCAGCAACTAACAAGACCTATTAAATTTTCAAAATACACAAGCTTAGGTTTTTGGTTTGTGACGGACTTATCCTTATTTGCTTCTTAAAAATAATTTTTATATAGTACAAAATAACTTAAAAATTTTTGTTAACTAAGAAATTGTTTTGAAGATGGCAGTCTGTAAAAAATCAGGCCGCAAACCAAAGCATTCAATTATAATACATCTTATAACAATTTTGTTGACTTAACTAAAATAAATCTATAATTAATAATAATTAACATATAATAATTTTATTAAAGGAACTTCATATTACATATATATAATATATTGAAATCTTCTCCATAATAATATAGTTGCATCTTATTTTGGAGATTTCAAAGTGCATCAAAATCAGTGAGGAAAGCAAATGCACATTATGAAATATTGAAGAAATCAATATATAACTATGCACATCACTCTATAATCTAAATTCATTCATATAAAATATAATCTCAAAGGGACCACTTACATATAGAAAAGAACAACATGAATACTTAGTAAGGTGAAACATTGTTGAAGATGCACTTGTAATGTAATCCTATTATTTAATCTCACAAAGAATTATAATATTTAGTTAGGACAAAAGAACATTTATATTTTATCAAATAGGGGCTATCTCGAAGATACAGATTTGACTTTAATATGCCTCATAATTCGCACGTAATTATTTTGAATATCTTTGTTAATTTATATTTATCTTAAGAGATATGCCCAAAATATTAATTTTGAAACTAAAATGTCATATTTATAAAATATATTATTAAAATTATTAAAAAGATCAATATATTTAAGTATTGAAGGCTATAATTATTATTATTTTAATAAGTTTTATATTAGATTAAAAATGTTGTACATAAGTTTAATTGAAAGTTAGCAGGTATTTATTGGATTAATACGATTGTGGTTGTAATATTATAATATAGTTGTATTATATAAACTTACTTTGTATATAGTTTAGAATGTGTATATGAGTTCGAGAATGCAATTTATACACATCAAATTATAACAAGTATCACATTTTTTTATGAACACTAATCAATTAATGAAGAAAAGTGATTTATTATTGAGTCTAGAATTGGAGTAGGACATCAAAGAACCACATCAAATAAACAAAATAATTAGTATTTTTTGTCTAAGCTTATTATTAAAAATTTACGTAACAATGTATTACATAATACGCCGCCTATCTAATAGCTAGGAGTACTGTGATATAGATAAAGAGGGTGATCAATATTGAGAACCACAATCCGAAAACACCGAATCCGATCAGAAGTGACACGGAAATTAATTGGGTTTGGGTTAGAGTATTTGACACATTTTTAGAAATCAAAGTCGGTAAAATTCGGGTTGAACACGAAAACCACAGAAATGACCAAGGACTGACAATCCGTGACCGGCTGCCGGGCAGTGACCCCAGCATTGCCTCGTGATTAACAAGCGCATTCGCGTGGCCATGTGACAGCCCATGTACGCTTGCCCAGCTAAAGAAGCGCTGACATCATGAGACATACACAATGCCACTAAAAATACGCATCGCTTAGCAGTTAATCCGCTGCATATGAGACATACGAAAGTCATGCCCGTCAGGACAATCCACTGCTCCCTAAGACAGTGAATATGACTGCCACATCATTTATGCACCGAGTCACCAGCGTGTTCCGCGTGCCTGCATATACTGCATGTACAGAGGAGGCGAAGGACTCGAGACCTGAAGGTCCAGCCGTCTGCAATGAATCGTAGTCCAGAAGACATGAACGTGAGCCGTAAGAGGGCTAGCCAAGCTGGAACGGCATGCCAAAAAAAGGAAAGATAGATAGCGGTCTAGAGACCGTCGATAAGCGAGAATAGATTGGGCAACGCACAAAACAATTAGTGCTAGTCAACTCGTGCGGGTATGAACGCCAAATTAAGCGGAGTGAGGTTCGGAAGTCCCGAAAAAACTGACACTGTCATAATTGGTTAAAATAGAGTTGGGTTCAGAAGATTGACGAACAGATATTAAGAGATCAGTTCCGGGTTTGACACCCGAAACCAACCGTAGGAACCCACAATATGACACAACTAGTGTATTAAAGAATTAATAGGAGGAAGAAATCACTTTATTCTTTAGGGGGAGAGACAAACTTATAATTAAAGATATTACAAGAATGGATGTTTAATTATGGCTTAGGAAGGGTAAGATAATAGATATAAAGAAATAGTGCATAAGGTGTGGATAATAAATTTATTTATTACGGGGGAAATTGCAATAGACACCTATAAAATATATATAAGAAAATTCTTTATATAACATATAAGTGGTATGTTGTTTAAATATTAAAAAACTTTTTTTTTTTCTTTTATTTTCTTACTTATACATTAAAATGAATATTAAATATGCTGTACATAGCTGTCAATAAATAGCACATTTAAACACCGATATGCATTAAATTCTAAATAAATATAGTTGTTTTCCTTTGTGCATTCCTCAAGGGTCATAGGTTTGGGACAAGAGGGACTTTTTCGAATTGAGAAGAAAATTAATGACTGCGAAGGATCAGACGCAGAATGATATATACCAGAAGAACCAACTAAAATGCGCATAGACGTCAGAGGGTATCAAAGCAATGCAGTACCAGAGTGAAAGGGGTGACCGTGACGACAATTCATGATTGGCGATACTCCCACAGAGACAAGAACGTTCAACATTTCGAATAATCAACAATTATTCCTATTGGTTGTATTAACAAGTTATTCAAACATCAATCAAAAATTTATTTTATGACTTATCTTTTCATAATTAATCATAATTTTTATATGATGAGAAGAACTAACGCTTTTCACACATACTTGAGAAGGGACTATTTCGCATCTAGATTTTTTTTGAATGTACATTATAAAATAATAACCTTCGATTGCTAGGACTAACTCACATCCCACTGGACTTGAATCTGATTCATAAGAAGCAGCCTAAAGATATTCATCCACATCTAGATATTATTTGGGAAAATGGCTCCATTAAGACTAACAAAAGAAACTATATATCTCTTAAATAGGGCATGCTCTCGATGCGTTTATTTTATATGAGAGAGCAAAGGAAATGACCAAAGGTTATATAATATGAGTGGCAATCATTACAGAATTGCAAAAAGCCACAGTACGATATAGAAATAATCATGGAAGAGTTTCAATTAACTCATGGAATAGAGACAATTTTTAGACTGGATTATCATGTATTGCATAGAGATAGATATAGATATCCTTGGCACCCAAATACTCTACAGATCAGCAACGAAATCTTGGAGCTTTAATCAATTTTTTGTAGAGATATGATGCGGGAATTCGAACAATCATATCAGAAAGTTTTTTTGGAGACAACCTTTTTAGAACAGGAAGATGAATGTAATGGCTGATATATTCATGTCTGCCAATATAGAGAGAGAAACCGGGCAACAAGACGGGGCTAAATGCCTAAAAGTCAACTGCACTCATAGATATATATATAGACACCTATAACCCTAGAGATATATATATAGAGAGATATATATCTGAGTCTTTTTTTAGCTTTAAAGCTATGGATAAGATTTTGCATTACTATTTCAAATTTATAAGATATATATATATATATATTTAGATCCATATACTATTTTTGTCTGAGATTTGGATTATAAGTATATTTGATTATATTAACTATATCTTGTAATATTCTTTATCAGCAATGAATGGACACAACATGACCAACCAAAAAATTCCCACAACCTTTAAAATTTTTGTTTAATTTGACAAACAAAATAGTTAAAAATTATATTTTTCAACAACAACTTTATAATAACTTTTAAACAGTTCAGCTAACATGAAATAGAAACGCCTAAACTTAACTGTAAAAGAGATATATCAGACATAGAATCATCACATAATCATTAGATACTATAAACTATTAATGATCATCTTAGCTGCCAATTGAAAAACTGACAGTTAAAAGTTCTATAAAATTTCTTCTAAAGCTTTTTTTTTACAATGATCTTTATATAAATTAATTTATTAATCAGTTCATAATTTTATTTTTATATATAATAATGAGTTACTTATTTTAATGACATTATTATATTCTAATATTACATTTTATGGCATATTATATCTTGCAATAATATCTAATTACTAAATAAAATTTAAGTTAAATAATATATAATAATTTTTAAGAATAAGTGGATATTACATATATTAAGACATTACAATAATATGTATTAAATAATAAACATATAATATTATTTAAATTTTATAAATGTGTGCTACAGTAGACAACTAATTAACTTTTTGGAGACATAATAAATCAAGAGTCAGAATATTTAATTATGAGATATCATTTTCTATTGGCTTTTAAAGTCACTTTTATATAAATTATAAAAAAATTTTTTTTATATATTTTAAAAAAAATATTTAGAAAGTTGTAACCTAAATAATCTCATTATTTAAAATTAAAAAATAGGATGATAAAGAGAGCTAGAGCTATATATTATTGATTAAGCTAATGTAATTAATATAATATGATAAAGAATATTTAATACTATTTAGTCACAAAATTAAATATTATGTTTGAATAAGTTATATAATAATTATTCAACAATTATTTTAATTTAAATATGCTCTCTCTTATCTGATATATTATTATTAATATGATATTATAGAGGTCTTACGATATTAATATTAACTGAATATAAAGAAAAATTATTTTAAATATTATTTTTATAATTTAATATATGTGAGCAAATTATTATGACTCAATTCAAATAATATTTTTCTCTTATAAAATAATAATCTCTCAGGATTAATTTATTATATACTTGGTGGCGGAACAAAAACTTATCATAATTATTTAAAAAAGAATAAGTACTTTAATTTTATATATTAAATTAATATATACAAGTGAAATACTATATATTGTTATATTGGGGGACATACAAGTGAATAACTATCGAGAATAATGAAAGCATTTATTAGGAATTAGTAAGAACATATCCGCGAATTCCGCGTCTAATGAAAGAAAGGAGATATATATCGATACTTATTCACAAGCACCTTAAAATCGCAAGGACCATTATGACTAGGATAAAAAAAGACCCGGCCGGGCCTCATTAATAACCAAGCTCCCTAGACTGTACTTGACCTAGTATTATCGAAGTCATCTTTCAGGCTGTACAGACCATGGCGAGACAATCACCGTTTTCGGTGGCATGGGTTCCGAAAGTCCTGGTAAAAGACCTACCGAAAATGGACTAGGATAGTCTACATATTTAGAAAGCTTGTAAGCTATTGGATACAAGACTATAATTCTTAAGGGCAAAATGAGTACTTGGGATGATTACAGGCTGGGCCATAGGCGCAACGGTTATGTATGAGACAAGATTTAGAGGTGAGAGATGTTGGAATATGGGGGGGATCAAGGTCTAGCGCTGGCTTATACCGGCGGAGGCAGTCACCGGAGGGTGCGGGCATGATGATTGCGGAGGTGAGGGTGGAAGGGCCGAAGACGACGAGCCGCTTGAGATCACACTGGGGAAGGAAACGCGAAAGAGAAACATTAGTACACCAAGAGTGGGAGGACGATGAAGGGAGGGAGATACAAAGGTGGGTGGAAGTGGAAACGAGAGTATTGAGGAGAGTGGTAATGGGATGACGGCTCAGTAAGGAGAACAGTTTTAAACCCCTAGGGAGATTGAAGATATACCCGTCTTCTGATGGAGTTTGCATACCCCAATGCTAACTTTACATAAATCAATAATTATTATAATACGAAAGCCTGTTATTGGTCTGTTACTAAGGTCTTGAGTTTTCATCAATTAATTATTCACGTTACTCTTATATAGTGTGAATTTATGTAAGTATCGAATTAATTAGTTTTGACAATGAGTTGTTTGTTTAAATATTTTTGGGCTATCTGGTTTTAATAGAATTATCTCCAGGTAATCCACCATATTTTGTTCACGGTTTATTTATATAAAAAAAGAACCATTATATTCTAGATTTAATGAGGCTCTTTTGTAGAAAAATTATATTGTTTATCTAGATGAGTACGAATGCGACGAGCAGATTAGACGTGGTCTAACTCATGTATCCTTATGATTAAGGAGATAATTCAAGGGAGGAGGCTTGGTTTCCGTTGATTCATTTTCAACTTTCAATTTTAAATGCAAATCATAATTTGTGTAAGCATCTGAGATTATCAGGGAAATAGACGAATATATTAAATAACAAATATGAATACGAACTCTCGGTTTTTCAACCAGAAAGTTGGAGATCTTGATAACATTAATGTCTGCATTCTTAATCTATCTTGAGTAGAGACTAGGCACTTATT
>NW_021503064.1:0-200 GCF_001605985.2 Dendrobium catenatum
AACTTATACACAGGAAGTATATAAATTCCCCTTGTACACACCCTTTGTATAACTTCTACACAATGAGCACATGAATTCCTCTTGTATACAGGTTATGTACAAGTTGTACATTGGTTGTGTACAACTTGTATATAGCATGTGTATAAGGGGAATCTTTGTTGGCTGTCCTCAAATGAAATTTGCATATATTGAAACTAAAG
>NW_021503065.1:0-1105 GCF_001605985.2 Dendrobium catenatum
TATATATATATATATATATCATAAAAAAATTATCTTGATTGGGCACTAATCTCAAGAAAAAATTAAGTTGAAAACTTCCAAAATTAAATATGGGACCATCTGTACTCTGATTGCAGAAAACTTATAGTCGAGCAGAGCGTCTCTGAAATACAAACCCAACTACACCAAATTCAACTCAATCCAAGCCCAAAATAGTTCAAATCAAAGAGTCGAAGCACATTCAGAAGGTTCAATCCATAATTTAGATTATCAAACAATTTTCAAACATGGCATGCTTATAGTCGAATCGAGCGGCTCGACCATATGAATCCAACGAGCCCAATATCATCAAATTATGATATCGTTAGAGCCTTCAAATGCCAGATAAACAGTCCACGATCAAGGAATTCAACATCGGCTGTCCATTCAAACCACTCCCAATTTACTCCCGATCTTCCTCCTATTTACTGGCTATGCCATCCTAAAAAAACTTTAAATAGCCCCTCATTTCTCTTAAGAAGGGGCTCGAGCAAGAAGGGAAGAGAAGAAGAGAAAGAACGAAGAGAAGGATGAAGCTCCTCCTCGACCATCGCTTGAATTCCTCCTCGCTGTCAAGTGACGCCGGAGTTCCGTCCGACCTTCAAGTGATGCCGGCATTCCGTCCGAACTCCAAGTGACGCTGGAGTTTCATTCAACTTTCAAGTGACGCTGGAGTTTTGTCCGACTTTCAAGTGACGCTGGAATTCCGCCCAACCTCCAACTAATGCTGGAGTTTTGTCCGACTTTAAAGAAAAGCTAGAATTCTGTCTGACAACCGACGGATACAAGTTTTCTGACGCCAGCATTCTGATATCCATTTGCAACTTAATTTCAACCTGAGAGTTGATTATTGTAATATGATAATTCTAAATTTTAAGGACAAGTCAGCTTCTTGTAACTTAAGCAAACACTAGTTGAATTTTTTCAACTGGGCATGGCCTTGTAGTTTTTCTCTTTTTAGAGTTTTCCACGTAAAAATCCTGGTATTTTATTTCTCTTCTGTTTGTGTGCTGAATATCCGTACAATGCTGAGACGAAAAATTTTAACTCTATCGCCGCGTATATTCTAGCCCGCAACAATATATAT
>NW_021503066.1:0-291 GCF_001605985.2 Dendrobium catenatum
TTTTTGAAAGCCCATAGAGATGATCTATGATAAGTTGTGCTTCGTCGAAAGGATGACATTCTATAATCAAAAAGGTTAGAACAGAAAGGAGAGGGGTAATATTGATCCTATCATCAGCTTTAGGAATGATTAAAGATCGAAGGATATGCTGGATGATTCGGGCATTTTTGGTCATACTGGAGACTCTAGCGATATGATAGTTAAGACCACTTTGTCTAATTACCCTATTGACATTATGCCATTTGAAATTGGTTTCAGTCATTAGGGTGTGGGCTCTATATCCTTCAGTTC
>NW_021503067.1:0-275 GCF_001605985.2 Dendrobium catenatum
TTTTTCATTGCGTCCTGTTAAAAGTCAAATTCTCGTTTAAATCTAATAAAGAAACATCATTTCTAATATTTTCTAGCCAAGTCTTTTTTGGTCTACTTCTACCTTTCTTAACATAAGTAAAATCTAATCTACTTTTCTAACTTAGTCATCGGAATGCCGCCGTTTTATGGGACCAAACCATCTAAGGCGTCTCTCTCTAATCTTATCTTCCATTGGAGTTACTCCAACCTTTTCACGCATATGACATCAATGAAGGTCATTAATTTAATGCATCT
>NW_021503068.1:0-488 GCF_001605985.2 Dendrobium catenatum
TTTGTAGTTGTTTGCATGGACCCATTGTATCCACTACGAGCACCTGGAACTGTTCGTTGGAGACCCATTATTTCCTACATCATGCTCACTTGTCACTAATCTCAGGTGGGATTTGTTGGGCTGCATTTGTTTGTAGGAATGGGTCTTTTGATTATTGATCTCCCGTATCGCTATCTCAATTAACAGGCGGTTGTAGAAATTATCGTAGGAGATTCCAACAGTATATGTAGGAAGGACACCGGTTGTAGCCACTACGAGATCATAGGAGTATTCGTAGGGGAGTTGTCAACTTTGCCATCTCCACCTTTCACCAATCTCAGGTGGAAGCTTTGACTGGCGTTGAATGTGAGAGGACGATGATGCTCAAACCAGACTCAAGTTCAAGCCCTTTCAGGATCAATTTAAATCAGGTTCTTGAGCTTAATGTGCAAGCTCAGTTCTATGTCCTCTATAGTTTGAGTCTTATTCAATTTTAGTGCCTTTCACAC
>NW_021503069.1:0-258 GCF_001605985.2 Dendrobium catenatum
CGAAGTTGACCTAAAATTGCTAATTTTCGGGTCAAAAATTGGGTCAATATTAGATTTTCGGGTCAATCTCGGGTTTTCGGGTCAAGTATGAGTTTTCGTGTCACTTTCGGGTCAATTTCGGGTTGCTGGGTCAATCCGAACCCGACCCAATTTTTAAAACGCGTTGATTTGTTAAATCCGAACCTGACCCGTTTCGAGTTCGAGTTGACCCGAACCCGGATTTTTCCGGATCGGGTTCTAGTCGTGTTTCGGGTTGTG
>NW_021503070.1:0-368 GCF_001605985.2 Dendrobium catenatum
CATTGTTTTAATCTAGGTAAGATTGTAACAAATCAATTATACATAGGAATACATCAAGTTAAATTGATATGAAGTGAAATCAAAATATCTCAATAATAAGACAACATGAATACAACAATATATTGTTCTACCGGGGGTCCAAGGGGGCGCTGCTCCCTGGCGGGATTCGACCTGGTTGTTTTTAAAGTTCGTAAGTTGTTTAAATAGAAAGATACCGAGCGGTATCGAGCAGTACCGAGAATGTACCTAGCAGTACTGAGCATGTACTGAGCGGTACCGAGCATGTACGTAGCGGTACCGAGCATGTACCTGCTCGGGACCACCGAGCATGTACCTAGCGGTACCGAGCATGTACCTAACGAATCGGA
>NW_021503071.1:0-246 GCF_001605985.2 Dendrobium catenatum
ATTTTTTGTAATTATACCATATGAAACTAATTCAAAATCTGAGTGAGTAAACTAATCCAGAAAAGGGTAAATTATTGCATCCAATCACCGGACGGGAAGATATGTGCGGATATTAATAAAATATTATTTTAAATTAAGCGCAAGAAAAGCACAGGTAAAGCGCAGTTAAAGTGCAAGTCAAAAGCGCAGTCAAAGTGCACCTAAAACATACCTAATGTGCAGTCAAAAGCACAGTCAAAAACACAG
>NW_021503072.1:0-572 GCF_001605985.2 Dendrobium catenatum
CAATAATTAAATAAATATTTATCTATTTAATTTTAATTAAAAATATTATTGAACTATAGCCTATAGACAATAATAACAAGGAAAAATTATGCTGTGCAGATACCAGACGGCGTTCAGAGACCAATCAAAAAGCTTCACATCATGTTTATGCTCGGTACCGGTGCTCGATACTGTTGTGTATCAGGTGACACGTTGCGTGTTTGAGCTAATAAATGTCATTGAATTTCTCTCTCTATCTCTAGGCAATCTTGAAAAGTACACATTCTCTCTCTCTCTCTATCTCTAGGGGCAGGGGAGGCATGTGAGTAGAGAAGCCAAAGTGAAAGTTTTGTATATAGTGTTGAGTGTGTTACTGATATTGACACCACCATCATGAGTGGCTTTCCCTATCTATTGATGCAAACGCAATGGCGAGAGAGCTATATATGTATGCAGCAATGCCTGTTATAGAACCCTCTTCACATAGAGTTGGGTACATAAACAAACCCTTTTCTGCCTTTTTTATAGTGTAATCATCTCTTAGCTCTTCCACGCATCAGAGATCACAAAAGATTGCCTAAAGATATCAAAGA
>NW_021503073.1:0-258 GCF_001605985.2 Dendrobium catenatum
CAGCAATTCGGCTATAAGTTTTCTGCACTCCTGAATTCCCTCCTATGGCACTCCCATGAAACTCCTGTAGCAGTTGGGGAATATGAATGGAAGACCTAGGGATCACACTCCTTCCCTGATAGTACAGTCTTTCTCCCACCACTGAGTAGCCTGAGTGGCTGTTTTCATCTGATAGCACCTCTTCTTTGATTCTCCTTAGCTCCTCATTCTGGATGCTCTCATCTTTGATGGCTCCCCAATCTATCAGAACAGGTACTG
>NW_021503074.1:0-401 GCF_001605985.2 Dendrobium catenatum
AAAACATCAAGCCTTTGTCCCACTACGTGGGGTCGCCTACATAAATCCTTTTTCTCTATTGTGTCATATTAAAAGTCAAATTCTCGTTTAAATCTAATAAATAAAGATAATTTCTATTATTTTCTAACCAAGTCTTTTTAAGTCTTCCTCTACCTTTCTTAACATAAGTCAAATCTAATACCTCTACTTTCCTAACCGGGTCGTCGGAAGGCCATCGTTTTATGTGACCAAACCATCTAAGGTGACTCTCTAATTTTATTTTACACTGGATCTACTCCAACCTTTTCATGTATTTGCTCATTTCGTATCCAATCTCTAAGGGTAAAGCCACTCATCCACCTGAGTATCCTCATCTTTGCAACAATTAACTTAGTATTATGATTCTCTTTTAATGGCCAACA
>NW_021503075.1:0-206 GCF_001605985.2 Dendrobium catenatum
TTGCTCCAAATAAATTCACACACTTCACTATCATATATGCAAGGTGAGCTTCCCTTGGAAACAATAAAAGCCACTTCACTTGGCAAACAAAAAGATTAAAGCTGTGATGACATACACACCTTAAGAGCTCAATCCACAATTAACTTAGCCAAAATTAGCTTCACTTATTACATCCCAAATGAGAAATAAAGTAAAGCTTAAGGAAG
>NW_021503076.1:0-210 GCF_001605985.2 Dendrobium catenatum
ATCTGGATATTACTGTATAATTAATAGAGATGATTTTTGTTGTCCCATATTTCATCATAGATGAACTATATTTTAATAGAACTAATCATCATGGATGATCTCATGATCGTATTGGACAATCTGTGCTAAAACTTGAATTAATCGTACATGATAATGTTGATCGTACTAGTTGAAATACTATAGGAAATTCATCAATTACCGGTGGTCTGG
>NW_021503077.1:0-570 GCF_001605985.2 Dendrobium catenatum
CCGGGCGGGGGGAAATCAAAATTGCTTTTTCAAAAATACTTTTTAAAACCCCAAGCACGCCTTTAGTGCGCGTGGTGGGAGAAAAAACAAAAAATACAACCGCCACGGTGTCACACCAACACCAACCGTGCACGTATTTATTTACGTGGCGGGTAGGCGGCCTCTTGGTTTTTCCCCTAAACGAGGAAGATGCCGGGAGGCTGCCGAAATTTTGTCTGAAATACAGACAAGGACTTAAAGCAAAATGGATTTGTGGACTTGAACCAAATGGACTTAAATAAACTTGAATCCAAATAAAAGAAAATTATGAGGAACATTAAGCCGATAAGGTTTGAACTTGATTGAACTCAAAGGACTACAGGGGACTTGTGGACGTACATTTCAACCTGAATAGAACAAGATCACTTGAGACTTGTGAACTTGGTTTGAACCAAGTGAGAAGAACTTGATTGAAAATGATATCAAAACTTTAATTGAATATTAAGGAATATGTCATAACTTGAACCCAAGTGAACAAATGCAAAGGACCTAAAGTGAACTCAAACTTAAATCACATGCAAAATGATGAAC
>NW_021503078.1:0-292 GCF_001605985.2 Dendrobium catenatum
CCTGCTTTGCCTAGGTAGAGTTTTGAACGAGTCGCTAAATGACTTCTTTGCCTCCTTCCACGACGTTCCTTCCTGTCAAATCCCAAAGTCATGACAGTTCGCCGTTCTCATTTTAGCTTTTATTAATTAAGTTCAATTAGACTAAGTTGTTTAATTTCTCCGCATAGGCGTCTAGGGTTTTGCTTTACATCTTCCCTATTTCGTCGTTGCTGTTCGACTTCGTTGCTTGAGTGTGGCAGGGTTTTTGCACGAATCGCTTCTTCGGCTACTTCGTTGCTGTTTGACTTCGCTC
>NW_021503079.1:0-278 GCF_001605985.2 Dendrobium catenatum
AAATTTCCGAATCAACTCGAGCGGGGGACGTTTGGTCTGAAAAAAACCAACCAGAGAAAAACTGAAGGGGGCAGCAAGCACTTTCCTCATCGGAAACCCAAAGCGACGGCATACCACGATAAGTCGAAGTCCTCAAATCAGAAAAGGAAGAAGAAGAACCAGCTAAAGCTTCGAGAAAAGACTTAGGGTGCGAAAAACCACCAAAAAGATCGGGGTCCTTCAATCTATTCGACGCCATACTGGCTCCGCCGGCTAAAAAAAGAAAAAAAAAACCAAGC
>NW_021503080.1:0-245 GCF_001605985.2 Dendrobium catenatum
TTTTGTGCCAGCACTTGGAGAGTGTAAAAGGAAAACGGTTCTTTGCCGCACCGGGTAGGGGTGAAAGAGATTTTTGTGAAGGTTTCTCTGCCTCGCTGTAGGGGCTAAATAAGAGACACTATTGGTATTAGTGCAATACTTGGAGGGTGCCTCTGGGGAGTGTATGTAAGTCGTGTTTGACCAAACCACTATAAATCTTGTGTACTTTTATTTTCTTGTTTTTATTTTTTTACTTTACTGCATTG
>NW_021503081.1:0-308 GCF_001605985.2 Dendrobium catenatum
ATAACATTGGTATCTCTTAATTATAATTTTTTTAGAGATATATATATAAACTGAACAATTGATATTTTTAATAACATAACATTGGTATCTCTTTGGCTATTAATAACCACATAATCCCCTATGATATTATTGATTTATCTAACTTTGCTTAAACAATGACAGGAGGAACATCAGAAGCTACAGAATTTGCAAAGACTTTCATATCGAGCAAGATTTTGTGAAGGAAGAAAACATGAAGTTGGTGGCGTTTTAGTACTTTGTTCATGTTTTGAAAGGAGAAGAGCCATCACAATTGAATCGATTTATGC
>NW_021503082.1:0-289 GCF_001605985.2 Dendrobium catenatum
CTTCTACATATTCAACTACTAGTATTATTCTTTGTCGGGCCATGAAAGTTTTTATTTCTTCCATTGTTCTTGTTTTAAGACTGCGTGAATCAACTCATTTTCAAACCTCAGGTACACGGTTTTAACAATAAAATAATTTCAAAGAAGTGTTATATTGGTCTGAGTATTCCAAACTGTGATGGCTCAGGTTTGAGAAAGATTGTAAGGTTGGAGCAAAGTAAAGCTGATGGGTAGTGCACCAATGGACCTCAAACCATTACATAAATTGATATATTAATTTTAATTGCAT
>NW_021503083.1:0-236 GCF_001605985.2 Dendrobium catenatum
TCTTTAAGAAAATCAGAGTTGCTCCACACGTTATGTTTTAAGCTGGATTTAAGCAGCCTAAGTTTATGATAGAGATTTGCAATTGGGCTTCCAGAGGTATGCTTGGAGAAAGCTGAGATAACAGTATCCCAGAACCCCTCCATGTGAATCCAATAATTCTTAAATAAGAATCTGTCGTCAGACTTCAAGTTATTACCAGCTTTGAGGATCAAAGGTGAATAGTCAGAACATCCAGG
>NW_021503084.1:0-259 GCF_001605985.2 Dendrobium catenatum
GAAAATTGAGACCCGAATCCGACCCGCTTTTCGAACAGGACAACCCGCACCCCAAAAATTTTGGGTCAGGTTCGTGTCGGGTTTCCATGTCATATCCATTTTTGACAGCCCTGGTGATATTTTTGAAATAATTTAAAGATTTTAGTGTTAAATAAATAAATATTTAAATGTTATATTTATAAATAAAAAAGTTTTTTCGATATGTATGTAATATGTATATATATATTTTTTTTGCCCAGGAAGAAATTATTCTGTGCGC
>NW_021503085.1:0-300 GCF_001605985.2 Dendrobium catenatum
CCAATTGGATAAGAGGGCACTTCCTTTAAGGGGAAGGTCACTCTTTCCTCTTTGGGTAGGGAAGAAGTATGATCCAAATTTGGATCTCCAAATAGAAAAGGAGGACTCCCCTAAGGGGCATCCTTTTCTCTTCGGAGTCCAAGCTTTGGATCTATGGATCCCAACTCAACACTAACTTTCACAACACTTAATAATTATTAGAATTACATTCATATCAAAATAAAAAATCTAGACTCACCTGCAGGGTTATCCTAAGAAGTTAATAAATAAAGAGCAATTATTCTCAAGCAGTTATATATA
>NW_021503086.1:0-674 GCF_001605985.2 Dendrobium catenatum
GGAAAAGAGTGAAGTAATCTCAATTCACAAGTAGAGATTCTTACCTTTAAACTCAAAGTGAAGCCTTCACACTCCAGTGGCAGGAATCCTCCTTTGAATACACTCTTACACTCTCTCCTTGACTACTCTCTCAAGAGGCACGAAGATCAAATGACAAAAAGATTGGGTGGCAGTCTAATTTGGACTATTTATACAAAAGATAAGAAAAATCGCCCAAAAACTGCAAGTATTCAATTCTGTACGCAGTGGATCATCCCGTACAATAGTGGATCGTCCTGGACGATATTACTTAAAAGCCTTGAAACGAACCTGTTCGTATATGTGTACGAAATGTTTTCGTACAAGCTGATCATCCCGTACGAACCAAGTTCGTCAGGTATGAACGGTTATTACATGGTCGGTTCCAAAAACTGCAAAAAAACCGTTCTAAGTTGGTTAATCGTCTGGATGAAAATTTGTTTCATCCAGACGAAAATCTTTCAGAGACCAGATCGTCCTGGATGATATTTAATTTCGTCTAGACGAAAAAACTTACAGTGAGAAAATCATCCTGTACGATAATTTAATTTCGTTTGGACGAAATTCTTACAGTGAGCAAATCGTCCCGTACGATAATTTAATTTCGTCTGGACGAAAATCTTGTTTGAATAGTTGCTATTTGAATGAGTTATATT
>NW_021503087.1:0-201 GCF_001605985.2 Dendrobium catenatum
TAGATGGCAATATTATTTAAAAAATGTTCGAGCATAGTTTAAATGCATGTTCTAATAAATTTGAAAACACTCCTTTCGATGTAATGCCTAGCTCAATGTTGTAGTTCTCACTATCCTTTAAAGTCCCACATTCATGAACAATTATTAGGTCTGGTGACTGGACGTAGCTCTACGTTCGGTCACCACTGAGTTACCCGGTAT
>NW_021503088.1:0-547 GCF_001605985.2 Dendrobium catenatum
CGGTGCATGAAAACAGTGAAAAACTACACTCTACTCGCTCCCAAAACAATTTGGAATATAAAAGCAGCAAAAATCTGCACTTATCCGTTTACAAAAATAGCTTGGGACTCAAACCAAATCGCAAAAACTGCACTTGTATTATTTCTAACACAATTTAGAAGTCTAAACAGTGAAAATTCTGCATTCAACTAAATATAGCCAAATATCAAGCATGTATATCGTCACAGCACAATATAGATTTGAAATATGAGATGTATAACTATTCTCCAACAAACTTCTAGTTTCCAAATCTATAAGTTATCCAATATTTCAAGAGCATAAGCCTACTTTAATAGTACCAACCATATAATTTTATGAGTACTTTAATGGGTGTCGACCACACTCTTTCCAATTTGTTCATAACTTAAACTACAAATTTATACTAATAACAATCCCATTTGAAATAATCTATTGGCTGCTTGAATACTCAAAATAACAAATAAGCTTTGATTCTACAGATTGTTATATTTCAATACTTAATTCAGAAGCAACACAGTTGTTTAGAAGT
>NW_021503089.1:0-243 GCF_001605985.2 Dendrobium catenatum
CACACTAAGACCAGTGTCCTAGATAATGCGATGCAAAGATATAGACTTATCCCGGCCTGGATGGGGGAGCCAGCTAACCACCTAATCGATTTAAAACCATGCTGCCAAGTCAGTTATGAAAGATGGGTGGGTGGTATAGTTATTGGAAATAGGACCGACATCTAGAGAATTTCCTAATTAGTCCTGAACTTATGTAGGTTAGATGCTTATAGCTAATGCAATTAAATTTTAATTAGTTGGTTA
>NW_021503090.1:0-313 GCF_001605985.2 Dendrobium catenatum
GCATGATTATGAACATGAAACCTAATGAATCCATTTCTGATATGTACATAAGATTCATACAAATAGTCATCTCTTTACATGTATTAGGTAGGGAACTAACGAATGCTGAAATGGTTAATAAGATTCTTCGTTGTTTTCCTACTGCTTATGATGTTAAAATTACTGTATTTATAGAGTCTAAAGATCTAAACATTTACTCTATTGATAATCTTCTTGGTTCGCTAATTGCTTACGAGAAAGTAGGTAGCCAAAGAAAGATTGATGTAGGTGAACCACGAAGGGAGTGTTTAGTCTTGTAATTAGGTTGTTAAAC
>NW_021503091.1:0-217 GCF_001605985.2 Dendrobium catenatum
ACATCATCTTGGTATCAGAGCATGGCTAGCATGCTTTACTTGTGCTAGATGCATAGTCTACTTTAGCTTGCCTTTAGTCGTTTGCATGCATAACATCATCTAGGTAGTTTTATTTACTTTTTTGCCTTGGCTGTCCAGTAATTCCTGCAGTAATTTCTTTGTCCAACATAAGCATTGTTTCCTGTTTAAGTGCTGCCTTCAAACCTACATTGTTACT
>NW_021503092.1:0-307 GCF_001605985.2 Dendrobium catenatum
TCTCCGATTTTAACGAGCTTATACTCGAATCGAGCGGATTGACGAGACGAATCCAACGAGCCCAAGATCACAGAATTCCGACATCATCAAGACCTTCAAATTTCCAATGAACGGTGCACAATCGTAGGATTCAATATTGACCGTCCATTCGACCACTCCGTATTCGCCCCTAATCTCACGCCTATTAACGTGCTATGCCACTCCAGAAAATCCATAAATAGATCCCTCATTCTTCACAAGAGGGGGGGGGCAAGCAAGAAGCAAGAAGAAAAGAGGAGAAGGAAGAAGCTCCTCCTCGACCACCACA
>NW_021503093.1:0-434 GCF_001605985.2 Dendrobium catenatum
TTCAGTTCTGTTTGATTTGATCTGTCCGTATCTGTTCTAATTTGATCCGTTCCGTTCTGATCTGTCCGATTTGATATATGTCCGATTCTGTTCTGATTTCTGTACGGATTTCTGTCTGATGTGTTGGTTTTGGATTATGAGAATTTTGATTAGAGGTTTGTCGCTTTGCTGACCTGTTGAGCTCACTCTTGTTTTCTGGTGGTTTTTTTTAGGTTCTGGGAAAGGGAAGAAAGTCCAGGAATAGATTTCAGAGTCTGATCAGTATAGGCATTTTGTACCCTTTTGATTTTTGTACAGTCATGGCTTTTCTGTTCTATCTTTCTTTCTGGTTAAAAGCTATGTACTGTATTTGTAGATGATTGTTTTGAGGAAAAGAAAAGAAAAATATAGATGTTTTGTAGCTCTGTGTCTGTGTGTATGTTTGAGTAAATTAT
>NW_021503094.1:0-309 GCF_001605985.2 Dendrobium catenatum
GAGGACCTGAGAGAGTTTAGTGTCACCGGAGGACATGGCTGGGCAGTTGCTACGACGATAAAAATATGTGTGCAAATGCAAAGGAGTGGCACTTAAGACTCGCCATCTTATCTTCCATTTATAACGCCAGGAGCTAAGAAGTCATTTATTTTCAGGACATTCTCATGCAGAATTTTTTTATTTTTATTTTTTATTTTTTGACATTTATTATACTAGTTGAATTGCATGCGCACCACGTGCACGAGATAGATAATTTTAAAATAATAATAATAATATTATTAAAAAATAAATATATTAATTATACTCTTT
>NW_021503095.1:0-321 GCF_001605985.2 Dendrobium catenatum
CCTCCTCTGACTAAGTAGACCAGGGACCACGATGGCCTGTGACGACGGAACCTTGGAATCTTGATCGGGCCTATCATCCATCCCCCCACCATCTGCTTTAAGTGCAAAGATGGTGAAATTTCTATTTTAAATATCAATTTCCAAAATCCCAAACTTTCAATCTTCAATACCCAAACCTATGCTGCTACTATATGCCAGATAACACGTATTTCTACATATCTGATTGATGACTAGCCTTAATCGAAAGTTCTCTCTCATTATTGAGAGGAGTAATTAACTATAGGTGCTTGCGCCTATAGGAAACCAGAACTCAAATCATAA
>NW_021503096.1:0-350 GCF_001605985.2 Dendrobium catenatum
GGAGAGATATATTTCTTACTAACATTCATCCTGAAATACTTCTATCAGGATCAAGTGAGTATGAAATAATCTATCCAAACTATCCCAACACATCAAGTTTTTTAATTATAAGTACTATTAGGATTTCATATAAGAATCATATGTTGTATAAGAACTTAATGCATATTTAACCTTCCACATTTCCTGATATGTTTACTTTTCAATACTTTAGATAAATAATATGATTACTATAGGCTTTTGCATACTTACAATGCTCTCATTCTATGTTGGGTCTAAATTCTCAACTTGTAGAAGTAAGAGTGTAGATTTCTCATTAAAGATTGGATCCAAATTTTTAACTTTTATAAGTG
>NW_021503097.1:0-343 GCF_001605985.2 Dendrobium catenatum
CTACACTTGGAGGGTGTAAAAGGATGACGGTTCTCTGTCGCACCTGGTAGTGGTGGAAGAGAGTTTTGTGAAGGCTTCTCCACCTTGCTGTGGGGGCAAAAGGAGAGATAATATTTGTATTAGTGCAATAATCAGATGGTGCCTCCGGGGAGTGGATGTAGGTCGTGTTTGACCGAACTACTATAAATCTTGTGTCTTTTTATTTTCCACTGCTTTTTTTACTTTAGTTTTTCTGTTGATCTGTAGTTGAAAAAATATTTTTACAAAAAATCATTAAAGTTTTCATTGGTTTAAAAATTAAAAAGAGAAATTTTTTAAATTACAAATTCACACCCCCCCCCCT
>NW_021503098.1:0-239 GCF_001605985.2 Dendrobium catenatum
ATCATCGAAGATTCGGGTCATAGCTCGCTGGTAAGTTTCACCAGCATTTTTAAGTCCAAAGGGAATGACTTTGTAACAGAAGACTCCTATAGGTGTTCTGAATGCAGTAAATTTTTCATCTTCAGGAGCCATCTTGATTTGGTTATATCCAGATTAACCGTCCATAAAAGAGAAAATTTCATGCTCAGAGGCAATGTCTACCATGAGTTCTAGTATGGTTAACGGGAACTCATCTTTCG
>NW_021503099.1:0-359 GCF_001605985.2 Dendrobium catenatum
TCTCTCTCCTCCTTATTGGGCCGGCCACTCTTAGTGGTCCTCCCTCTCTCCCAAATGACATATTAACACCACAAATTCAACCCAAATCCCCCCTCCTTTACCGCCCCCCCTCCCCTCCTTGATTTAATTTGAATTTCAAATTAAATTCCTCCATTTGACCGCCCAAATTCTGAAATTAATTCAAAATTCCTGCACGTTACCATGTGGATCCCACCATAACCAAGCTCCCCTCTTCTCCCGGATGCTCCATCAACTCCCGACAAGAATGCATGGACGTTGGATCATTAATAGCCGCCCACCCGTTCCTCCAAATCCGGCTTCTTCCCCGGCGACGAGTCCTCTCTGAATTACTTGTCTAT
>NW_021503100.1:0-1450 GCF_001605985.2 Dendrobium catenatum
GAGGTGGATTTTATAGGTAGAAATAATCAAATAACACCCATTTCATATAAAAAAAACGATGAAAAAATAAGACAGTCGATCAACGATCTTTTGTTGTCTTATTGCTTTCCTCCCAACACGGTCACGCCTTCGCATTCCAATCAACATGAGACTCACTCCTACTACACTCAAATAAATACCACAGAAATCTTGCTTTCAATTATCCAACCATCAAATGCAAATCATCATTTGGCGGCAGCGTCAGCCACAGTAACACGACGAGCGGCCTGAGCAAATTTCCTGAACTCCACAAGCTTTTCAGGTTCCGGCAGCGCCTCCTTGGCGGCGTCGACGGAACGGAAGCATTCCGCCCACTCAACCAATCGTGGAGTCTTCGTCTCATCCAGAAAATTTGTTCCCGTTATAATTTCGAAAGCTTGCAGCCAACTAAGGAAGGAACCGAGGGTAATGTCGACCAAGTTGATGGTATCCCCGCCGAAGAAGCTCTTCCCCTTACTGCACTTAACAAAAGCCTCTTCTAACTGCAGCAGTGCGGCTAACAGTTGCTCCTTCGCTTCTGCTATGCTCTCCTCTTCGTTACTCCGGACCAACACTCGATTATGAGGAGCTATCTGCCAATAAGGGAAAATATAAGAAGTCGTCATAATAATTTAAACAAATAGGTGGTTGAAAACCAGTTTCAATACAATTTTATCATTTTCATTTCCATTAAGATTTTCATTTCCTCGCCTCTAATTCCTTAAATCCAAACGCAGCTTGAAGGTAATTTCTTTTCATTACAGATATGTACAATAAGTACCTTGCTGTCAACATAGGCAGCCCAGAAGCGAGCGATGGCGCGATCGTAGGGATCGGCGGGGAGGATGGAAGGGCCGGAAGAAGCCCAAACTTGGTCGATGTACTCCACAATAATAAGGGACTCGCAGACGGGCTTATCTCCATGGATGAGAACGGGGACCGTCTTGTAGACCGGATTGGACTTGAGAAGAAGCTCGCTTTTGTTAAACAAATCATCTGCGAGGTACTCGTATTCGACCCCCTTCAGATTGAGAGCAATCATTGCCCTCGTCACGTAGGCGCTCGCCCAGACGCCGATCAGCTTCACCTCGTCTTGTTTCGCCATTCTCTTTGTAGATCCGAAAGTAGTTTCAAATTTAGCAAGGATGATTTGGATTCCTTCAGCTGAGCTTGACGGGTATTTAAAGCTCGAATGCATAACAAAGGTCTCCCATTTCCGGTATTAATTAACATTTTCCACTGTAAACGTGAGCGATGACGTCGATAAGCAGGTAAATCTGGACTAGCACGTAGATTGCGGTTCATAGTTTTGCTTTCTTGCGGAAAAGTTTGCATAGAATCTTAGAAGGGGAAATTTTTAAAAGAGCAAAGTTCATCATTGTTTTAAGAATAGGAGCATATAAATAAAAAAATTTAAAAAGGAGCAGAAAGA
>NW_021503101.1:0-217 GCF_001605985.2 Dendrobium catenatum
ATTTTTGCAGGATTTTTGTGTAAATTTGATAGACTGCCGTTACTCTGCCCGATTTTCATATGATTTCTGATTTGTCTGAATTTGATAGATTGCATTGTTATGAATGTGAATATTGATATGATTGCTTTAATATTGACCATTGAATTGATTATTGATTGATTATTGATACTGAAACATAAATGGAATCTGGTTGAACGTTGGTTGGAGATTGAATTGA
>NW_021503102.1:0-758 GCF_001605985.2 Dendrobium catenatum
ATTTTTCATATTTCATGTAATTTCTTTTATCCTAAGAAGAGTTGCTTTTGCTTGCAAAAATTAGGGGTTTTCCTAATTTTTTTCTTGCATCAATTACCCTTCCCAATAACGAGAGAGAAATTTCGATTAAGGCCAGTCTTCAAATAAATTAGTATATGGTGTACAGTAGTAATATGTTTAGGTATTTAAAAATTTAATATTTAAAATTAGAAATTCACCACCCTATACTTAAAGCGAATGGTGGTGGAATGATGTTGAACCTGATCAAGATCCTATGATTCCGTCATCACAAGTCATCATGGTTCCTAGTCTACTTAGTTAGAGGAGGTAGTCGACCCAACCTAATAAAATGATCCTTGTCGACAGCCATGTGTTGCTTGGTGCATGAGTACATTGTAGACTTGGGGCAAATATCTGTATAATGGGACAAATTTGAATTCACCTTAGCTAACATAGGGCTTTATGCCCTATTGGTCATATCTTATTGATTCATTACTCAATGATTTAACGCAGTTAGAAAACATATGGGCTCTGACACTGATCATAATTTAATAGTGTCATTTGGTGGCAACCAATCTATTAGAGGGTCCTGATTATAACCATTTATGTGTGGTGCCATTTGGTTGCAAAACCACCGGTTAGAGGACATGTGCCACGTCCTTACTGATAATAAATGGATTGAGAATGAATCCTAGTGATATTCTCGACCAGACATTTGCTCTTTGTGAGCTGAAGTGTATTTTCAAACTTGTCGACTT
>NW_021503103.1:0-279 GCF_001605985.2 Dendrobium catenatum
TTATGAGAAATATGAATACCAATTGAATCCTTCTTTTATGAAAAAGCATGTGAAAGAAGTTATGCATAAATAATAAACAAAAATGGAGATAATGAGCAACCTTGATGAAATCACTCCTTTCTTTGATCCAAACACAAACTCTAACAAACTCTCTCCTGATCCATTAAAACATGCTTCCATCAATTAAAAATGGGGAGCTAACCTTAGATGCAATCCTGCACATATTGATTTCATCCCAGCATTGAAGTGGGAGATTGAGCATTCTAATCCATGCAGGAG
>NW_021503104.1:0-305 GCF_001605985.2 Dendrobium catenatum
TCGTTTTTAATATATTACAATTAACCTATAGCTAACAGCAGGTCGGTAAGAGAAATTATTCTGTGGGACACCGATTGCTCTGAGGTGAATCAAAACGTATCATGTTATCCGGTCAAGATTAAGTACCAGATGATATGACACGTTCTGATTCGCTTATAGATGACATCATTATCTGCAAAGATAATTTTACGACCGGCAGAGAGTTTATTTTGTAGATGAGCACGTTAATTATTAAAATTAGTTAGAATAGTATGCTTATTAAAAAAATTTAAAAATAATAAATACTTCAAATAAAATATTGTATT
>NW_021503105.1:0-2638 GCF_001605985.2 Dendrobium catenatum
TTGAATTAAAAGTGGGAAGAAAAATAAAGAACACAAAGATTTATGTGGTTCAGTCGACTCACCTACGTCCACCTCCTTGGAGGCACCCTCCAAGTATTGCACTACAACGTGACTCTCCTTTAGCCCTCCCCACAGGCTAAGGGCGGAGAAGCCCTCACAAGAAACTCCTTTTTGCCACCCCGGCAAGGCAGAGAACCACTCCTTTGCTCCTTCTAAGCTGGCAGAGAACCACAACCAAAGCAAAACTCTCTACCTCTACCGTGACCCTTCCAATCAGGATGAGAAAACTCAGACAAAAAGACAAGCCAGAGCCGATCCTTGAGCAAACTCTTGTGAATCCCTCACAAGCTCCCCCTCAAAAAGATCCTCTCTCTCCCTCCTCTCTTTCTTCGTCCTCAAGGTCTTCTCAAAGTCAAGGCAG
The DNA here is from genome assembly GCF_001605985.2 of Dendrobium catenatum. Taxonomy (NCBI): domain Eukaryota; kingdom Viridiplantae; phylum Streptophyta; class Magnoliopsida; order Asparagales; family Orchidaceae; genus Dendrobium; species Dendrobium catenatum. The sequence goes on from NW_021503105.1 coordinate 422, forward strand.
ACAGCCAAAGGTCACTTAAAAGAAGAGTTAGAAGAGCTCTTTAAATTAGAGAGCTCAAGAGGAAGCTCATGAATTGCAATAAGCCGACTTATCAGTCCCAGCCGATATGGACATCGGCTGGCCGATTAGTACAAATCAGAGGAAAAGATCGCCAAGAGCACAGCCCTGGGTGAATAGTCTGGACGATTGAAATTTGGACTTGATCGTCCAGGCCCGATCTCACGATCGTCTTGTCCGATTAGTTCAAATCAGAGGTAAATTCGTCCTGAGCACATCCGCGCTCTGGGAACAGTTTCCCTTGGCCGAATTATAAATTTTGGCTTGATCGTCCAGGCCGATTCTAATGATCGTCCTGGCACGATAGTGATTCGTATCATCATTCCTTAATTACTCCCTTGATTTCCTGCATCAATTAAGGCATTAATTTTCGGTAATTTCGTCCAGGCCGATCTGAATGTAGTCATGGCGATAAATTTAAAATTTCAGTATGCCTAAAACATGTCTAAGGCGGCTATCTCTTTACTATTTGAGCTTATGTCCAGGCCGATATGGTTAATGTCGCTGCCTTAATAAGATCCTTAATTAGACTTCTGTTTTTAAGCTGATCATCCCGGACGATATGAAATATCGGCGGGCCCGATGTGGGCAAATACAGAATCTAAGGCCTCTCCAAGTGTGTGTGTGACGGTTGTACTTATCATCAGTCTTTTGACTTTTACAAGTAGACTTCAAAAGAGTTGAAAAAAAAATACAGACTGACTCAACCCTAAACCTAAGCGCGATCCTGTGGACTTGGCTTCCTCTTGATCATCCGATCTTCGATTTCTGAAAAGTTAGAAGCAACAAGTAGTCCAAGAGAGATAGTGTTTGTTAATCATCAAAACATAAGCCATGAAAATAGTTTGCAACAAGAGGGGGGAGGGTGAATTTGTATTTTTAAAAAAAATTATCCCTCTTGAGTATGTTGAACCAAAAATAAACTTTAATGAATTTTTAGAAAAAGTTTTTTAACCATAATTTTCGGAATAAAAATAAAATGCGGAAAATAAAAAACATTAAAAATAAAAGACACAAGATTTATACTTGTTCGATTTAAACGAGATCTACATCCACTCCCCGGAGGCACCCTTCAAGTATTGCACTAATACCAATAGTGTCTCTCCTTTTTCACCCACAGCAAGGCGGAGAAGCCTTTACAAACACTCTTTCCACCACTACCCGGTGCGGTAGAGAACTGTCATCCTTTTATGCTATCCCCAGTGCTGGCAGAGACCTTTATCCTTTTACACTATCCTTAGTATGGGCAGAGAACCCTTCATCCTTTTACACTATCCCCAGTGTGGGCAGAGAACCCTTCATCTTTTTACACTATTCCCAGTGTGGGAAGAGAACCCTTTATCCTTTTACACTATCTCCAGTATGGGCAGAGAACCCTTCATCCTTTTACACTATCCCTAGTGTGGGTAGAGAACCCTTCAACTGTTCACACTCTCCTAGTGTGGGCAGAGAACTCTCTGTCTGTTTGCACTTTCCAAGTGTCGGCAGAGAACTGCATCTCCTTGACAGATCTCCTCACAAGAAATCTAGAAGGAAGAAAAAAAAGAATGAATTAATCCCAAATCACAACTAGAGATTCTTACCTTTGAATACAAATCGAAGCCTTCAGACTCCAGTGGTAGGAATCCTCCTTTGAATGCTCTCTCACACTCTCTCCTTGACTCTTCTTTCAATAGGCACGAAGATCAATGAGCAAACATAGATTGGGTGGCAGTCTAAATTGGGCTATATATAGGAGACAAGAAAAACCGTCCAAAACTATAAATTTTTCAAGTCAACACGAAATGAATCGTCTCGTACGATCGTGGATCGTCCAGGATGATTTTACATAAAGTGTCGGAAACGATCCTAATGAATATTGGTACGAACTATGTTCGTACTCGATCATCGTCTCGTACAAACTAGGTTCATCCGGTATGATCCGTTATACCATAGGTCGGTTCCCAAATAACTGCATGGACGTAACACATTTTGGTAAGTCAGTTCACATCGTCCTGGGACGAACAGGACTTCATCTAGATGAACTTTTTACAGAGAGCAACTCATCCTGGTACGATAATGAACTTCGTCTGAATGAAATTTTTACAGAGAAGAATTCATCCTTGGATGATTTGGATTTTGTCTGGACAAAATTTTTACAGAGAAGAAATCATCCTGGCA
>NW_021503106.1:0-226 GCF_001605985.2 Dendrobium catenatum
AATCTCTTCTTTCCAACGGATATTTTGGTAGACTTTTTAGTATTATCTAGTGGATTCTGAAAGTTTCTTATGGATTTCTAGTTAAATTATGTTCGCTGGTAAATCGAGCATTGGAAAATTATTCCGTCGCTAGTTTTCCGCCATAATTTTTTTCCGGCAAAACTAACTCCGCCGGAATAAATGAAATGTTTTTTTAAAAAAATTCCTTCCCGCCAACCCGCGCGCG
>NW_021503107.1:0-581 GCF_001605985.2 Dendrobium catenatum
CATAGCCCTGTAAGAAAGTTGAGATAAACTCATTCCACAGATCGTCAGAATATCAATCAACTCAAAAGATGGCGGAAACCGTAGCATCGCTCGCAAACTAATTCATACATTATCACATATCCCGGGGGAGGATGACGGGCAGATTAGATATCGTCGGCACCTTCATCACAAAATCATTAGGAAAATGAAATTTTTTTCTAAAGGAGATGAAAGAATTGTCGGTGATGGTGGATATAACATCATCAGTCTTCAGTACCTTGTGTGTCTTTTTGAGACCTTCAAATCGGGCAACATGGAAATCTTCTTTGGCTGTGGGATTTCTTATCGATGTATGATCATCCATTTCAATTCCTTTACTAAAGAGGGGCGCTAAATTTGAGTAGGGAAAGTCACCTTCAAAAGATAGCAGAAAGCCGCTAGAGCAGGAAGAAAAATGGGGGAGAAAGAAGGAAAATGAGGGGAAGTCTCCAACTTTTGTACAAGAAGAGGGGTGCTGAGTCAAGTAGGGAAAATCACTTACTGAAAATAACGAAAAATCATAATTGTCAGAAAGCCAGAAGGAGAAGAGGAGAAGGTGTAGG
>NW_021503108.1:0-1358 GCF_001605985.2 Dendrobium catenatum
TTTTCAAATCCAAGAATCAGACAAATCAAGGGATATAAGTTTTTTGAGACTTAAAGATTTACAAGAAAGGAAAGCCATTTACTTATTCATCTTGGGTCCACTTTGTGCCCATTTAAAAAAACTTTGACGAACATTGCGCCTATCTTTTTTTGGCGCACTTTGCGCATCTTTTCATCTTGATACACTTTGTGCATCTTTCTTTTTTTTTTTGGGTCGCTTTGTGCCCTTTTCAACAATTTTGGCGAACATTGCGCATTTCTTTTTTTTTTTTCTTGTAATTGGCTTCCTTTCTAAATCTCTAAAATAAGATTTTCTCATTTGTAAAATTATCTTCCAAACATAAGAGAAGAAAACTCACTCTCTTATGTAAGGAAGAATAATTCACAAAATAAACCCGATCCTATGATAAGAATGAACATCTTGATTGAGAAAAATATGAAATAAATCCATAAATATGCAAAGGATACCTATAAGATACCAAATTGCGAGCTAAAAGAGAAAATTTTCATTTCTAAATTTAATTTCCTTTTGATATAGATTTGAGTTCAAAAATGAAATCATCCCACACAAGGGATAGGAGGGAGAGACATGCTCTTTCTTTGGATCATCATAAGAAATTCTTTAAGTGTTTAAAGGAGTCATCCAACACTTACTTATATTTTAAATAAATAAAAGGAGGTAAATTTTCATTAAGAAAAATAAGTTACTTACTCTTTAAAAGAAATTTCCTTCAAAGTTTTATCTTGTGTTTTAAACTTTCAAATTTGTCTCAAATTAAATTTTCTTTTGAAAAATTCGTATATGTCAAATTTAAGGACCCTTCCACTGAAAATAGCATTTGAATTTTTATTTGGACTGATATGAATCAAACCCTAGTCTAAAAGAGCTCAAGCAAGAGAGGTAATTGAGACTAAAGTTTATGCCAATGATATGAATCATGTAATCAAAGATAGAATATGAACATTCATTTGAAATGATATGAAACAAGATTAAGTTTAAAAGAATTCCAACTAGGAATTGATAGATAATGAAATTTTGATTTGAATGAGATTAACTTGAAATAGATCGATTTGAATTTGAATATGAGAATAATAAAAAAAATAAAGATCTAATAAACTCAAAATTTTAATTAAATCCTTATACATTAAAAATGTCTAACTCTCACTAAGAATTAAAAGAAGAGAGTGGAATAAAAAATTGGAACTCAAACTAGGCACCAAATTAGGATTACCTACAGAAGTTAATAATATAATATCCAAAGATGGAGAGAGAAACCTGTCCCACCGTGATCTCCAGAAATCTGTGGGTCTCCGAAAGGATTTTGCTCGTGTGGTTCGAATGCAAAGAGCACGATCACA
>NW_021503109.1:0-257 GCF_001605985.2 Dendrobium catenatum
TTACCTTCTATGTCTGTTTGCTCTAAACTTGAAAAAAATTTTAACAAATTCTTTTGGGGTCTACTTTTAACAATAAAGGCATTCACTGGTCCTCTTTGGATAAAATTTGTGGCCCTCTCTCCGAAGGTGGGCTGGGTTGCAAGTCCTTGACGGATTCTGCTAAAGCCTTTTCTTTCAAACTTTGGTTTTCTTTTAGATCTAATGTTAGTCTTTGGGCTCATTTCATGAACATCAAATATTGCTACAACAATCATCCT
>NW_021503110.1:0-203 GCF_001605985.2 Dendrobium catenatum
AACGCAATATTATACGAACAGCTTGCGGTGCATGAACGTTCCACGGTGATGTAATGTCCTTTGTGTTGGTGGGCTGCGTATTGTTAATTGCAAATGCGTAGAAAATGTGAAATTATAAAAAGGATTATTTGGCATGACTATGCATGCGGGGTTTTAACTTTTAAGGAAAAAAAAGTTAAATATTGTAAATATTATAATATAAA
>NW_021503111.1:0-331 GCF_001605985.2 Dendrobium catenatum
TATATTTACTACACATAAAATAAAAAAATAGATTATTCTAATTGATTTTTGATTAAAATGAGCTCAGTATATCAAATTTATTTTATGTTTTATATCATTTATTTTTGTTGCGGGCTAGAACATACCCGGCGATAGAGTTAGAAAATGTTTGTCTCAGCGTTGTACGGATATCCAACGCACAAACAAAAGAAAAATGTAACACAAGAATTTTACGTGAAAACTTTGGAAAAAGGAAAAATCACGGGGTCTTGCATAGTTGAAAAGGATTTAGCTAGTGTTTGCTTAGTTACAAGTGCCTGACTCATCCATGAAATTGAGGACGATCAGATTA
>NW_021503112.1:0-1004 GCF_001605985.2 Dendrobium catenatum
CATAATAAACAAAGTAACTAACCAAAACAAGATAATTTTTATTGATATCAATTTAAAGATGAAATACATTGAAGCGCAATTGATATCAAATCATAAAATAAGGACAAGAAAATATTAACAAAAAAGCTAAATAAAGACAAGTACACAAAGCATCAAAAACATCACTAAGATCAACATATCTTAAAAGACTGGCAAATACAACACACAAGAAGTATTTCTAGAACTCTGAAGGGCCCTGGTCTGCAGGGGAGGAGGAGGCTGGTTGAAGACAGAGAAATAGCTATTCATCATAGCTATATTAGTATTCACATTTTTGAACTATCCTCGAATCCAACCCATGTCGTGCTGGTGCTGTGCATCCTGTTGGTTAAGGTGAGTCTAAATTTGATCAAATTGTTTATTAAAATGGCTCTTTAATTGATCAAAGTGCTAGATCATATCCTGAAAGTTAGATCCCTGAGTAGGTGTAGGTGCTGGAGCTGATGCTCTCCCTTCTCCCTCAATATCCTCACTTATATTATATTCTTTCCCAAAAAGTGCTCAAAATGAAGCATCGGTGAAGTAGATTGGTATTTTAATTTAAGGCTCAAGATGAACAAGATTGTACTTCTTTTCTAAGATATAGGTCACTAGATGTTCTAAAGTAATATTCTTCTTCCTCTTATGAAATACACGCCTGATTTTAGAAAGGCCATGAATATAATCAAGAATAAGTTAGGCATTATCTATTGGTTGTCCAATCATGATAAGATAGGTAACAGTGGACAGAAGAGGGGTAATGTTAATGTGATCACCAGCCTTAGGAATTGTTGAAGTTCTAAGGATATGTTGAATGATTTGTTGAGTCTAGTAATTAGGTTGTTAAGCCTAAGTGAATGTCCCAAGGCTACCAAGAGGGGGGTGAATTGGTAGTTTAAAAAACAAAGTTAAAATTTAAGACCCCTTTTTGAAAATTATTGAACCGAAGTAAAATCTCTTTTAAATTTTGTAGAAAAAGGTTTTTC
>NW_021503113.1:0-561 GCF_001605985.2 Dendrobium catenatum
ACTCTCCCTTATGCACTCGCCCACACTTACTGCACAGCGTAGTAGTTGAAGCACTGCTATCAGAACCACTGGATCTGGGCTTCTTCCAAGTAGAAGCTCCTGACTGCGAAGACTGAGTCATCTGGGAAGGCTTTGACCTGCCCTCCATCTTTCTCTTCTGAAAATCCTTTCTCTTCTGAGTTGCCAGCATATCCATTTCTATCCTTCTTGCTCTCTCCACTAAGACAGAGTAATCATCAATTCCAAAAGGAATGAGAGGCTGTCTAATCACATCTTTCAATCCATTCAGGAATCTGTTGCACTTCTCCTCAGCATCAGGTATCAGGTGTGGGGCATACCTGGATAACATTGTGAATTCTGCCTTGTACTGAGAAACAGATCGGTCTCCCTGAACCAATCTGTTGAACTTGTCCTGCATCTATCTCCTGGCTGACTTAGGTACATACCAATCTCTGAATACCTTCACAAACTCCTCCCAGTCAACTTGGCTGCTTGGTCTTCCTCCAAATGTTTGTTCTAACTAACTCCACCACCTCTCAGCCTCGCCATCAAATGCATAAG
>NW_021503114.1:0-675 GCF_001605985.2 Dendrobium catenatum
AAATCCAATGAGCCCAAGATCACCGAATTTCGAAATCATGAAGGCTTTCAAATGTCCAACGAACGGTCCACGGTCAAAAGGTTCAGCAACAACCCATAACTAGCCACTCTCTCCCTCTCCTATTTGCGCATAGTCGAACTCCTCTCCAGAAAAGCAGACCAAACTCCAGCCTCACGTCGCCCTCTCTCAGTTTGCTCTGTCCCGAGCCCAGGAAAGCCGAACGAAGTCCAACCCCCCTTTTACCACTGATTCGCACAAGCCTCTCCAGCCCGTCCCTATCTTTCACGTGAGAAGCCCTCAACCGAAATCCACTCCTCCCTGCAGTTCAAAAACCATCCAGCAGTTCGCTAACTGCTCCATCTCCCTCACAATCCTCTCGGCAGTTCAAAAAAGATCCCGCTTGATTCTCTCTTCCCGTTCGTGAACGAAGCCCAGCCTTGGCTCGTCGTTCATCTCAGTTCGTGCAAAAAAAAAAAACCGCTCGCCTGCTCCTCTCCATTTCTCATTCTCTCACGACAATCTCAGTTCGTGAACGAAGCCCAGCCTTGGCTCGTCGTTCATCTCAGTTCGTGCAGAAAAAAAACTGCTCGCCTGATCCTCTCCATTTCTCATTCTCACACGACAATCTCAGTTCGGAAGAAGCCTTCGATCCCTATCTAAAAAAAAAAAAAAAAA
>NW_021503115.1:0-723 GCF_001605985.2 Dendrobium catenatum
TGTAAGTAATATGCTATTAGTTTAGTTTTATAATTTTTCTGTGCTGTCTTTTAACTTGGTTCAAAGTTTCGAAAATTTATATTTCCTTTTCATCTTCACTGATCCAGGAAGGATTTGAAAATATGATTTTAGGTGGGGCTAAAATTTCAAAATTGTAATTTAAATTCAGGAGGGGTAGGGGAATTAGTATAAGGAGGGCCATTTGTGCGGAGGGAATTAAAAAAGCTAGTCTGAAATTACTCCACAAAATTATCCTTTTATGCTGTTGAACGCCTTTTAACAAGTAGCATATTTATGATATGCATAGCTAGGTATGAGGACAATCTTTCCCCAATCTAATTATGGAATATTTAATTAATATAACAAGGCTCTATTTGTGGCTAGTAAATAGCAAGTTTCAAAACTACTTTTTCATTGAGTGTTAATGCATGAAGACTTGTGAATTATTCTCTCTTTTAGAAGGTATGTATGAAGATCTTGGTTTAAGCACTCCTTAGCATTATCAAACTAGAATATTTAAATTTTCAACTCAATTTTGTTTTTGATCATATTGTTTAATATAATAAGCGCAATACACGTCTGATTTAGATCCAAGCATACTTGTTAACGGCGAATGGCGCACCATGGCGCAAAGGTCCATTTGGAGCCATGGCGCATAGCGCACTGCGCGGCGCGCGCTATTTTGAACATGGCGCAAGCTATATAAAATTATAAAATAATAAG
>NW_021503116.1:0-277 GCF_001605985.2 Dendrobium catenatum
TGGAATTTTATATGATATTTTATAAATTTCAAGATGAAACATTTTAATCGCCTTTATTAAAATTTTGTATAATATTATACAATTTGAATAAGTCCATCTAATTCTCCCACATTTTCCAAATATTTTAATGCCTTATTAAACTTAGAATTATGAAATGTTAGACTTATCATATTTGTTTTGTAATTTAAAGTACAAGTGCTTAAAGTTTATTGATATTTTATTTTGATTTTTATCACATTGGAATTGAATGATTGTATTTGAATATCCACTTGAATAT
>NW_021503117.1:0-202 GCF_001605985.2 Dendrobium catenatum
GCTCAGTCTTTATTGATATTTCAAATATGGGTGTCAATATTTGACTTGACATAAAAAATCGACCAAAAAAATTTGGGTTATACCTGACTCGATTTCAAAATAGGTCAAGTTCATGTTCCCGGATTCAGCCCGTTTGAAAAAATGGGTCAGATTCGGGATAACCTAAAAACCTGTTTGAAATGAGTTGACCGCACTGCCCGAG
>NW_021503118.1:0-237 GCF_001605985.2 Dendrobium catenatum
ATTGTTGGCAGGAGACCAGGGTCTGAAAGATCGTTGTCGGCAGGAGACCAGGGTCTGAAAGACCGTTATTGGCAGGAGAACTGGATCTGAAAGACCATTGTCTTGTGATGGAGGTCGGAGTGACCGTAATAGGCGACGGAGGTCGGAGGATCGTAGTCGACAGGAGACCAGGATCTGAAAGACCGTTGTTGGCAGGAGATCTGGATCTGAAAGACCATTGTCTTGTGATGGAGGTCG
>NW_021503119.1:0-216 GCF_001605985.2 Dendrobium catenatum
AAAAGGAAATGTATGGATGCATAGAATAAAATATAACTTAATGATAGCAGAAATCAACTATCTTTAGCTCGTTGGATTCTTCTCGTCGAGCCGCTCGATTCGACTATAAGCAAATAAATTTTGGAAACCATTTGATCATCCAAATTATGTTTTGAACCTTCCAAATGTGCTTCGGGTCCTTGATTTGGACTCATTTGGGCTCGGATTGTGTCTAAT
>NW_021503120.1:0-240 GCF_001605985.2 Dendrobium catenatum
AACTTTAATCAGAATTTCAAAAGTTTGAAGGAGAAACTGTTAGTTATCAACGAAGGAGGTTTATTGAGCAAGAAATTTGTTCCGGACTACGTCCCTGGCAAAGGAAAAGAACTGGTAGAAGACCATCGTCTGAAGGTGAAGGACTTTTCGCCCCTGCAGACGTCATTTAAGCATGGAACCTTCGAAGGAGATGCAGGGGCTTCATCTTCTAAGGGAAGATCAGAGATTTCTTTTAAAAAT
>NW_021503121.1:0-314 GCF_001605985.2 Dendrobium catenatum
TTAGATTCAAGTGAATGAGGTGGAGTTACCTCATAGATAAAACCATTAGCTTAAAAAAACTAAGAATTTTTTAGCCATATTCTCCTGCTTTATCAGTTCTAAATCTCTCATTTTTCTTTCTAATTTTCTTTCTACTTCAGCTTTATATTTCATGGATTTTGATTCGGCCTCATCTTTATTTCTAAGTAAAAATACATATGTGAATCTAAAAAAATCATCAATAAATGTCACATAATGCTTCTTTCCACCTTTAGATATATTATTTTTCATATCACCTTGTTGCGGGCTAGAATATACGCGGCGATAGAGTTATA
>NW_021503122.1:0-270 GCF_001605985.2 Dendrobium catenatum
TTAAAATACAAGCATTCAAGCTACAATATACTTTTAGTAAGACTAGCTACATTAAGCAAAGATGTGATATGAAATACTTTTGAAAAGGTGCTATTTTTTAAAATAATTTTGCTAGATTTTACTTTGTAAAATAATGAAGACAACAACTTGTCACTTCAAAGCTCTCCAAAAGTACCCTCAAAAGATGATCCAATCAAAAGTTACAAACAATGTTTCACAATAGGTCCAATTTACCTCAAGGATGAGTCATAAAAAAATTTATGTTGGAAA
>NW_021503123.1:0-449 GCF_001605985.2 Dendrobium catenatum
GATTCCAAGCAAGGCCTAAGTAACTAGACCATTATCAATATGCATGATTCTATGTAGTCAATGCCGCTAGCACACAGAATCTAACCCAGATCAAGAAATCTACAGCACAATTAAAAGAATATACTAGCATTTTTATCCCAAGAGGTCTGATCTCATGCTTGTTGCCACTTCCTTATCACACTGTTTTACCAAGAAACAGAAGTGGTAAACACAATGCAATCAATATACATTACTTGATTCCAGAGATATGGTATTTAAGGAAAGCTGCTGCAGAAAATATGAAGCTGGTACACAAGACCAAGGCTTCGTTTGAGACAACTTTTTTAGAAGCAGCTTTATAGTACAAAAATTTAATTTTTATACTAAAAAGCTGCTGCTTGAAGCAGCAGTAAAACAGCTGTAAATGAAGCCCAAGAGAGGATGACTCTCTAAACATGGGAGCACTGAAT
>NW_021503124.1:0-337 GCF_001605985.2 Dendrobium catenatum
TTCGTCTCTTCAAGATGTTCATTTTGACTATATGTTTGAAGAAATTGGAGTTCGAATGGTATGGTATTTAATTTTAAGATATTCCAACTTGAATAATCCTTGAGATTTGTGCTCGATCAAGACGATTTTGGGTGATGTATTAGTTGCTCCATATTTTTTGATGCAAATCTTGTAGAGTTAAAAAAATATATTCCTGTGACTTAAAAAATGTTGGGATGTAAAATTATTACATTAAAAAAATTTTGAGGCCTAACCTATTTTTGGACGTCAACATGAACGTCAACGAAAGGTCAAAAACCTAAATAAAGTTTTCTTTTTTGAATTTGGGGAGTAGTTT
>NW_021503125.1:0-293 GCF_001605985.2 Dendrobium catenatum
GAAGGATTATATTAGGGTTAATTGGATTTTTTTTTTTTACTTTCATTATGAGATTGTATTTGCTATAGTTCTTTGTGAAGTTGTTCCTAGCGGCGACTAGGGTTTGTGGGAGAGCCGATCTACCTCTCGAATAGTAGATCAATTGTATATTTCGTTATTATTGGAGTAATAAAAAATCAACCCCCATACTTGTGTTCCTGCAATTTCTTCTTATCTAATTTGCTATTTTTGCTTCAAAGTCGCATCAGAATTTAAAACAAAATTGCTTACCTCGTAACAGCTTCACAACCATC
>NW_021503126.1:0-291 GCF_001605985.2 Dendrobium catenatum
TGCCACACAACTTCCTAAGGCAATATATTTGGCTTCAGTAGTAGATAGGGATACAAAATTTTATTTTTTATTGGACAAAGAAACTAAAGAATTTCCTATAAATTGACAAGTTCCAGATATACTTTTTTGATAAACCCTATAACCTATAAAGTCTGAATATGAATATCCAATAATTTTAAATGAAGAGCTATACTTAGGATACCAAATCTCTAAGTTCTGAGTTCCCAAGAGATATCTCAAAATTCTTTTTACTGCTGTCAAATGTGATTCTTTTGGATATGATTGAAATCT
>NW_021503127.1:0-296 GCF_001605985.2 Dendrobium catenatum
GCTTGGATGCGGAGGATAAGCTCAAACCCCAAAATTGACCCGTTTGACGAGCTCATTTTCAGTGACACAAGCCTAGTTTGAGCTCGACTCGAGTTCGAGATCGAAATTGATTTGCTCTACTCATTTGCACCCCTAAAGTAATAAATATCCTTCAAATCGGTTGTAATACACTGCCTTCAAAACTTTCTTTTTTGAAAATAAAACTCTATTTTTTAATGAATAAAAATATTATCTCTCTCTTATCCAAAATAAAACAATTTTAAAAAAAGATGACCACAGATCAAGCGCTATCCACG
>NW_021503128.1:0-331 GCF_001605985.2 Dendrobium catenatum
ATTGAAAGAAAGAAACAGATGGGGTTCAGCCTAGAAATGTTTGAATGGGAGGAGATGGGCGACTTGTGCGATCCAGAGAGCATGAGTGTGAGGAGATGGGCTGTGCGAATATAAGGGCTTGGCTTCGTGCAATTTTGAGAGGATCAAATCACCTGGAGGCATGCGAACTAGGATCTGGAAGGTTGAGGGCTCGTGCGATTTGGAGAGAATGAAGACTGGGTGGTTCTCTGCGTGCCAATGGGAAGCGTATGAGAGTAGGGAGTTTTGATTTCACGAACTGGGAGAGAGAGACTGAGAGGGGATAGTTCTGTGTGAATGAGTAGGTGTGAAT
>NW_021503129.1:0-674 GCF_001605985.2 Dendrobium catenatum
ATTATTTAAATCATATAGAATCTAATCAACAAATGGATTATTTATTAATTAATAATTTATTAACTTAATTAATTCATCATTTTTATTTAGATAAATTAAAAAATAGTATTGATAAGTCCTCCAAAAATTATTTGGATCGGGCACAAATCTCGATGCGAAATCAAGTTTGGGAACTTCAAAAATTAATTCAAAGACCATCTGAACTCTGATTTCAACAAACTTACAGTCAAACTGAGCGTCTCGGAAATACAAATCCAACAACACCAAATTCAACTCAATCCGAGCCCAAATGAGCCCAAATTAAGGACCCGAAGCGCTATTGGGAGCTTCATAACACTGTTTGAGTTACTAAACGGTCTCCGATTTTTACGAGCTTACACTCGAATCGAACGTCTCGACGAGACGAATCCAACGAGCCCAAGATTGTTGAATTCTGACATCCCTAAGACCTTCAAATGTCCAACAAACGGTGCACGATCTTGAGATTCGATATCGGCCGTCCATTCAACCACTCCCTATTCGCCCCTGATCTCACGCCTATTTACGAGCTGTGCCACTTCAGAAAATATATAAATAGAGCCCTCATTCCTCATAAGAGGGGAACCAAGCAAGAAGAGAAGAGGAGAAGAGAAGGAAGAGGAGAAGGGAGAGAAGGAATAAGCTTTTCCTCGACC
>NW_021503130.1:0-458 GCF_001605985.2 Dendrobium catenatum
CTTAAAGTGTCGGAAATGATCCTAATGTATATTGGTACGAACTATGTTCGTATACGCTCATTGTCCCGTACGAACTAGGTTCATCCGATACGAAACGGTTATTACATAGGTAGGTTTCCAAAATTCTATAGGACGTAACCAACTGAGGTAAGTCGGTTCAGTTCGTCCTGGGACGAACCGGTTTCGTCCTGGGACGAACAGGTTTCATCCTGGGATGATTTTATACAGAGAGTTTCGTCCATGGATGAAGGTTCATTTTGTCCTGTACGATCTCATATAGAGAGTTTCGTCCAGGGACAAAGGTTCATTTCATCCTGTACGATCTCTTATAGAGAGTTTCATCCCGATACGAACCATGCTTTTCATCTGGACGAACAGTGCAAGGTGAGAATCCGTAGACGTTCATCCCGGGACGAATACAAAATTTGTCCTGGACGATTAAGAGTTAAAAAATTTTC
>NW_021503131.1:0-292 GCF_001605985.2 Dendrobium catenatum
CTTTTTATTTTTATTTGAAATATAAGAGTTTGTTCTTTCCTATTTCTCGTTCTTTTCTCATTTTAGTCGATAGAAGTCCGTCGTGTCCTTTGTGGGCGAAGGGTATAGGCTCACTGTATCTTTTGCCCGCATCAGTATTGAAGACGATAACATAGGCAGTTGTGCTTTGGCAAAGAACTGGGGCAGACATGTTCTTATTTATCTAACCATCAGAATATATGAAGTTAGTTATATTCTTTGCCGCCATCACCCGTGCACCCACCCACACACGTATACAATGTGCATTATTTTG
>NW_021503132.1:0-328 GCF_001605985.2 Dendrobium catenatum
CCCTAGCAAGAAGAAAGTAATTAAAGCAAAAGGACAATTACTAAATCCCTAAAAAGTCCTTAATTTCAAATTTTCCCTCCAACCCATCGCTAATTAATGTGTGGGCCCCATCACACCCCACCCCTGGCCTCTAAATCGGTCCTGGATGGACCATTTCAGCTGGCCCTCCTTGGGCTGGCCTAATAGAAAACAGGATCGAAACACCACAAAAGCCAGAGAGAAATGGGTAAAAGCACTTTCCTGAGGGCAGACCGGTGTCGGAGAGCCGGAGAGGACGGCGCGGAGGAGCACGGCTAAGGTGGAAGAAATCCTAGCAGAGCGCCCATCA
>NW_021503133.1:0-200 GCF_001605985.2 Dendrobium catenatum
AGGCAATCTCTTAGATAAATCCAGTCTAATACAGATGAGAGCAAAGGCACATCTATTCCAGAGTTTAGTTTGTTTATCCATGAACAATGGCTCACCAATACCCATAGCCAAATTGGCCTCGTCCCAATATTCCAATGGAAAATTCGGCAACCTTATCCAAACCGGAGAAGTAAAGCCTTTCAAAGCTTTGGCAGATAATC
>NW_021503134.1:0-252 GCF_001605985.2 Dendrobium catenatum
AGGAATTTCAAAAATTTATTGTTACATCAAGTATTTATTCTTTATTTCTCTTAGTTTTACACAGTCAAGAAAAATTTTAAAAGCATCCCATTGAAGTTGAGCTTATATTTAATAGCAATCTCACTCCTATGAGCGTGTGTGCGCGCAATTATACAGCTACCATACATCCTTATAGGAGTTCACTCAATAATTAAAAAATAAATAAATAAATATTACAAACTCTTTCAATAAACCCTATTTTACCAAATCTTA
>NW_021503135.1:0-1058 GCF_001605985.2 Dendrobium catenatum
ATGTAATATTAAATTATTATATTTGAAAAAAAAAATTTGTAAGAATATTTAATCAAACTATACAGAACATTTCTAAACTTAAAGCAAGGAAATAATGAAATATAGCCTACAATGCGATTATAACACGATGACATGAATACAACGCAGACATGTGACATGTTAATTGTCAAAAATATAAGACATGAACACGAGTTAGACATAATATTATAATTTTTATATTTTAAAAATATTGTATAAAAATTAAATAAATATAATTGTAAATTTTTTTTAATACTAGAATTTGTACTTAAAATGATTAATATTAGGATGTGAAGAGTCGGATGTCAATATCATTTATTAGTCATTAAGAGATATAGGAAAATACCTTCAAAATAAATGAAAATGAGAATATTTGATGAATGGGATCTTAATTGCGGGCGACAAATTTGATGATATGAATAAGAAATAAGAAATTTAATTTTTATATTTTAAATAAATAAAAATTTTAAGGGGTTTTTACATACATAACACTTTAAACTATTAAAAATACATATTCAACACCCAAACTTTCATATTTACTTAGATACCACCTAAACAACATTCCAAGCATTCAAAATGCCACTCCGTAACGTTCCGTCAAAAAATGAAGCCCAACTTCACCGAGCCGCTGATTTTCCCACTAGAAAGGTTCTCCGACGATCCGTCGCCTGTTCTTCGCCAGATCAGGTAGTCACTAAGGCTCTTCCTTTGCACTCTCCTTCTCGCATAAGAACTAATACAATAGAACAAAAATTATAAGTTAGAAACTGTGCTTCAACAGCTTTCTTTTTCTTCCATGAGCACAATGAGAATGGACTCAGCTTTCATAGAGATTCAAAAAACTCCTGTTCGCCGCAACCAGGTGAGAGGGTCTTCTCCACAATGTCATCTCAAAGTTCTTTGCTTCATTGGGATTGTTTCCTCCTCCCCTAAGAAAGGAAAAAAGTGTACGACCTACAGCTAATTCATGTCACCGCAACATTTCACTGTCACCATTACCTTTTGTTGCGGGCTAGAATATACGCGGCGATAGAGTTATG
>NW_021503136.1:0-332 GCF_001605985.2 Dendrobium catenatum
TTAACCTTCCTGAAGCTTCAGGTTTTTGAAGGATACTCCGTAACGGAAGATTTGTGTAAACCCCAATTGTATGAGCTTGAAAATATGGCCTTAATTTTCTAGCAGAAAATACTAACGCCAAAGCTGTCTTGTCGGCTAATGGGTAGCGTCCCTCAGTCTCAGAAAGAATTTTACTGACATAGTATACTGGTCGTTGAATAGCATTTTCTTCTCGGACTAGCACTGAGCTAATGGCATTCGAAGAGACAGCTAGATATAAATATAACTTTTCTCCTTGTATTGGTTTTGACAGAATAGGGGGTGAAGCCAAATAAGTTCGAAGTTGTTCAAAA
>NW_021503137.1:0-1069 GCF_001605985.2 Dendrobium catenatum
TGCAAATCTCCCTTAATACAGTGCTCAGTACCATCTCAGATGTACTTGATACACTGATGCAGGGATGAAGGAACCATCCTATATTCGTGAAGCAAGGGTCTACCTAAAAGTGCGTTAAAAGATGTTGGAGCGTCTATAATATGAAACTTTGCTTCAGTTCTAAAATACTCAATCTCTAACAACAAAGTAATTGAACCCAAAGCCCTCTTGCCATTTCATTAAAACCCCATAAGATCATCTTGTCTGAGCTGAGCTTACGGACGTCTATTCTCAAATAGGCAAGAGTTCTTAGAGTAATAATATTAACTGATGCACCAGGATCTACAAGGATACGTGACAATCTGAAGTTATCTATGTTCACTGTTATGTATAGTGGATGGTTGTGATCAGCCGTTCCTAAACACATATCTTCATTAGAAAAAGAAATTTCAGGAACTCCTCTGGAACAAAAAGCTTCATCAGGCTGTACAGCTGCTAACTGGGCCATGTAAATATCTGGATCTAACAAAGCTTTGATTAACGCTTCCCTCATTTCTCTGGAAATGATCAAGGCTTCGTAAATACTCAGTTTGGCAGGTAGCTTCCTGAGATGAGCTAGGACATTGTAATCGACCTTGGGCATTCCACTCTCAATTGGACTATGAAAAGGAACAGGTTGAGCTGGAAGAGAGGACTTTGGCTCGTCAATAACTTGCTTTCCTTTGTCTTCAGAAGAAGTGTGAGGAGGTAACACTTTGCCACTACGAAGCTAGATTTCCACTATCTCTTCAGAAGAAGTGACAGGCAGGTTATCTTCTTCGACCTCAGCTAATTCTGATTTTTCTTCTGTTAAATTTTCAGAATCAGACATCTCGGCTTCAATACAGATAGGCGTACCCTGCAAAACAAGAACAGGGACATCACTATCTGAATAATAGCCAAGAGAGTGTTTTAATTCTTCAAAATTAAATTGATCATGCAGAGAGTCATTTTCAAGTGTAATTTTTAAGTCATCCGTAACATCATTATCAGAAATAGACAAGATATAAGCATAATCCTTTTTCATTGATTTGACATTATCACACATAAC
>NW_021503138.1:0-268 GCF_001605985.2 Dendrobium catenatum
ATAGATAGCAAATGTGTTGATTTTAAATATAAAAAGAATAATTCTTCTAAATTCAATATTTGGACATTACAATAACATGTTTGTAGGAACTTTTATTATCCTTGGATTACATTCAAGGTTATTTATACTATTATTAGCAATCATTAAAAATTCATTAGAAAATCAACACGACTTACTACATAAAGCCTTTAAGTACATGATCATAATAGAGTTTGTTTAAGAGGCTAAATCACCCATGTCATCTTTTCAAATCTTTTTAAGTTAGTAC
>NW_021503139.1:0-444 GCF_001605985.2 Dendrobium catenatum
TACATTGATTCCACAATCACCTTTTATAATTAGGGATTTTTTTTTGTTTTTTAGCTGACCCCTGTAGTGGGATAAAGGCTTGATGTTGTAATTTCCCAGCTCCAACACGTTGATTCGTAGGTTCTTTGTGAGAGGTTGGAGCCATTTCTAAACTCACCCTCTCTATCCAACCCTTTACTATGTAGGCCCTTATCTTGATAAGGTAAGATATTGCGGGTTGCCAAATTCTTCATTAAGGTGTATATTTGGCTTTGCTATGCTGTGCAGCCTGTGCTTATGCAATCATCTTTTTATTTTCAACATGCTTGCTAATGGAAATTGCAAAAGCAAAATAATAACTACTTTGTCTCTAAAATCAGTCTTGTTAAAAGAACTAGACACCTGCACGGCATTATAGCCGCTCAACATCTAAAGCGTTATGCACTTGCCAGACTGATATAAGGC
>NW_021503140.1:0-321 GCF_001605985.2 Dendrobium catenatum
ACGCCCACAGCGCCTCTGCCATTTTCGTATGCCACTCACTTTTGTTCTTTTTGAGGATCTTCTTCAACAGCTTCACCAACGTCTTGTTGAAGGCTTCTGCCAATCCATTTGCTCTTGGATTGTATACAGACGAGTAACGCCAATCGATCTTATGCCGATCAATGAACTTGTAGATTTTTGTACTTTTGAATGCAGTACCGTTGTCTGAGATTATACGGCGTGGTACACTAAATCTGTAAACAACGTTGTGGGTGAAAAAGTTGATCACATGTTCGGATGTGACATCTCTGAATGGAGTTGCTTCTGCCCACTTGGAAAAGT
>NW_021503141.1:0-200 GCF_001605985.2 Dendrobium catenatum
ATTGCTTTATGTGCAGGTTTAGAATCTAGGGTGAACCCCCCTCAAATAGAGGAGATGCTGACAATATTTTTTTACAGGTGCTACAGGTTTCCGGTGGCTAACTGACGGTTTAGCCGCCGGAAACTACGATACCGAACGGCTTTCATACACCGCCAGTAAATTAGAGAAACCGCCGGAAATTTACCGGCGGTCACCCAACG
>NW_021503142.1:0-259 GCF_001605985.2 Dendrobium catenatum
AAGCCTCAAGCCAGTGAGGCGAGGCGGGCCTCAACTAAGATGAGGCGCAAGCCTCATAAAAAAAACTAAAGGCGTAAGCATCGAGGCATTTTTTACTGGAATTGCACAAAGGCGGGCCTCATATTGCGCAATTTTAAACCATGCCACACACATCACTAATTATGTCCTCTATCAAAATGCCCACTACCTCGCAAAAACACATAAACTAAGGCTTCGTTTGAGACAGTTTTCTTAGCGTCTTCTAAAACAGCTTTCTAGT
>NW_021503143.1:0-206 GCF_001605985.2 Dendrobium catenatum
GAGCCATTGTTGATAATATTCTTTTGACGCAAGAATTTTGTCATGACCTTGATGTTAGGGTGAGAGGCAGCAACATTATTTTGAAGCTTGATATTACTAAGGCTTATGATAACATTGACTATAGATTTCTTTACAAGATTTTACAGTTATTTGATTTTAATTATATTTTTATTAATATTATTAAGAATTTCATTGAAAGTTTCTTT
>NW_021503144.1:0-752 GCF_001605985.2 Dendrobium catenatum
GAAAATTGCAAAGATCATGGGGATTAAAGTTGTATAAAAGTTTGAGTATTTGGGAACCAAGATGGCTGTAAGGAGATTGAGGAAGGCAGATCTTCAAATTCTTTTGGACAAGTCCTTAAACATTTTAAATGCTTGGGGGAATAGATATATTTCCCTAGTTGGGAAACTGGTTTTGGCAAAAACAATTTTTTGTAATTTTCAATTATTCTTAATGTCTCATTCCCATATTCTGTTAAGCGTATTGAAGGAATTTGAAAAGCATTACAAGAGTTTCATTTGGAAGAAGCAAGATGGAAAACATGGGATGCATTATGTAGCTTGGGGAGAATTGTGCAAACCGAGAGCATTGGGTGGATGCAGGCTACATTCAACTGTGTCCAGTGTTTAACCAATGAGGGCAAAGTTTGTCTGGAATTTGGTAGAAAGACTGAATTCTTTCATAAATAGAATTCTATTGGCTATATATGGTGAAGATTTGTGGAGGAACAAAGTTTTAAAAGGTGGTTCTTCGGTTTGGAGAATCATATCTAGTGGCTGGAAGGCTCTTAGAAGTCTTGTTAGATGGAAAGTGGTGAGAGGTACAAATAATAACGTATTGAAGGAGGTGTGTATATTGGATAAAAGTCTACTTAGATGGCCCACATATGTTGCTGATTTTTAATATGTTAATACTACACTTGACTTCCTTATTCAAGAGGGTACTTGGAATATAGATAAATTACTTCTCTGACAGTTCGTTAGGGATGTTAAGC
>NW_021503145.1:0-302 GCF_001605985.2 Dendrobium catenatum
ACACTTTTTAATACACACACTTAGATTTGTTTGCTAGGACAACCAACTCTAGTTTTAGGTTAGGCCGGTGTTTATTTCTTTATTGCACTATGACGGGCTTTTTCTCGAGTTTTATTGCATGCTGGTTGTAAAATATTGGTGTGTTTGTTTATTTATTTTTACTGCACTCTGTGTTGTGATTTGATTAATTGATTAGATTATCAATAGGTTAGGAGCGATCTGGATTATTAATATGATTTTCTGCAGGTGGCAACACTCGTGCAGTGCAGAAAAAGGGGGCTAATTAATTAATAATAAATAAA
>NW_021503146.1:0-302 GCF_001605985.2 Dendrobium catenatum
GATCTTTGTTCCAATAATATACGGAAAACATTGGACATTTTTACTTTGCAACTTGTTAAAGAAACGGTTGGAGTTTTATGATTCATTACCGAACAAGACACATAAAGCGATTCTCCCTGAAGTAGTAAGTAACACCTAATTATTTTTTGACACCGGGCATTCTACTTTACCCTATTGACCCGACGTTAGCCCATACGCTTTTACCTCGTTTTTTTTAAATATATTGGGTTACCCCGTGGTAATGTATATGAAATGGGCGGGAAATAAAAAAAATACGCGGCTTTTACCTCTGGTATTAAAAC
>NW_021503147.1:0-1059 GCF_001605985.2 Dendrobium catenatum
TTCATACCCAGCTATCTTGAAAGCGAATGCACAATGGCTTTGTCTGTGTCAATTTTGTATTATTAAAAGTTACTCTCATTGTTTGAAATGAACAGGAACATTCTGCTAGAACAAATGCTTAGACCCAATATAACATCCTAAGCTCAAACTCATGGTTGTTCTTCAGTGTCACACTAAGCTCTAATGCTTAACTAACTTAAATGGACTCAGCTTGTAGTGCGGAGACTTGTAATTATAATTCTTGCTGAAATGTGATTGTAGTAAGTAGTAACCGACGTCCCATGTTTGGGAGGATGGAGTTATCTATCAAGCTGTTCATATGGAAGGTATGTTTGCTGTTAATTTTGTTGGTTCACTTGTGGCATGTTCTTGGGGCTCGAAAATACTAAATTTCCTTAAAATTTGTGCTCCACGGCTTTCCCTCTTCTATGTTTTCTGCATGTCACTTCATGGCATGCTTTTCTCAAGTCATTTTTTGAATTTCTTGAAATGCTCTTAGTTGAAGAATGATGTTTATTCAAGAGTGAAGTATTAATAAACTGCATAAACTCACAGTTTTTTTTTTGGTTATTGTGGATAAGATGCAGTTCTACTATATTTTTGGGGTTTTGGAATAAATAGTAAGTTAAACTAAAACAAAATGAAAAGTAACATTGAAAGAAGAATATGACTGTCACTAATGGTGTAAGTTCATTATAGGCTGACATCATTTTTCTATATGGAGAAGTATCAAAATGGCCCATTGACTCTTTATGAAAGATCAAAATAGTCCTCAATTATATTAAATGATCATTTTAATCTCTTAACTCCTTAAAAAGGAACTAAATTGTCCTTTAATATAGTTGGGATCATTTTGATCTTTCATAAAGAGTCAAGGGATCGTTTTTGTTATTTTCTCTTTTCATAAATTGCACCTTAATTAAAAGATGAAAAATAGAAAAGTGAAGTGATTTCTACCAAATTTCTAAATTAAAGCATTTGCAAGATGCTCTCTTAGCCAAAGAGAGTTGCTTTCCATTTTAAAATGATTTGCTTGAGAAGATATTAGGCAAGTAGGTG
>NW_021503148.1:0-265 GCF_001605985.2 Dendrobium catenatum
CGGTACGATCAATTATTATGCATCATCCCGGACGATAAACCTAATCGGCCCGGACGATCTGCTTTTTCAATGGTCGTTCGGCCTGACTCCTCGGGTCGATCGCCTGTGTCTATTCGGCCTGGCCGATATCTGATCGGCCCGGCCGATCTGACCTCTTTTTTGACCAATCGGCCTGTACGCAATTATTGTACCTTATCGGCCTGGACGATTCTACGATCGGCCAGGACGATAGGGACGTTTCTTTAAATTCAGGCCAATTCCAGCC
>NW_021503149.1:0-467 GCF_001605985.2 Dendrobium catenatum
ATGTGTAGGAGTCTTATGACGAGCAAGAGTCTGACGATAGGGAGAAGTCCGACGTCGGGTAGAAGTTCAACGTCGGGTAGAAGACCGACGAAGATTCGTCGATGAGCAGAAGTCTGGCGACGAGTAGGAGTCCGCTGAAGAGCAGAAGTCCGAAGTCGGGTAGAAGTCCGCTGACGAGCAGAAGTCCGATGTCGGGTAGAAGTCCGCTGATGAGCAGAAGTCCAACGTCGGGTAGAAGTTCAACGTCGGTTGGAAGACCGACGAGAATTCGTCGACGAGCAAAAGTCTGACGACGAGTAGAAGTCCGCTGACGAGCAGAAGTTCGACGACGAGAAGGAGTCTTCTGACGAGCAGAAGTCTGACGAAGAGCAGAAGTCCGCTGAAGTCGGGTATTATTCCGTTGAAAGTCCTGAAAGGCAAAAGTTCAGCAACAGGAGGAAATTCAACATCAGATAGAAATTTAACTT
>NW_021503150.1:0-277 GCF_001605985.2 Dendrobium catenatum
TTAGTGAAGGTTCAATTAAATCAAACTGTATGATTTAGTGAAGGTTCAATTAAATCAAACTGTATGATTTATATCGAATAATATAATATTTAATTAAGGTTTGATCTTGATTTGATTCCTTGGTCTACAAAAAAAAAAAGCAACATTGATTAATAATCATGTAGTATAAAACCTTTCGTGCAATAAGATTAGTTCAAATTTCCAAATTTATAATTTTGATAACCAAGATTCGATGGTGCAGTTTATTTAAAATACTTGATCGTCCTATATGATGGTA
>NW_021503151.1:0-304 GCF_001605985.2 Dendrobium catenatum
GCGTACTTAGTGTCTAACTGATCGTATTAAGGTCTAATATTTTAATAAAATACTAAATTTCTAGAATTTAACTTTAATTAAAAAATTAATATTTAATCCCTTAATTAAATGATTAAAATAATCCGAAAAATATCAAAAACTCAAAATTTACTCTAAAACTCCAGAAATGTCTAACCAACTCTTAGAACCAGCAATCAAACCCTTATAAATAAAATCCAATAACTTTCAAACATTAGTTAACTTAAGCCACTTAATCATATCGGGTATCACTGAGTAACCTAGGCTTACGAGGCTAGTAGCTTAG
>NW_021503152.1:0-274 GCF_001605985.2 Dendrobium catenatum
TGAAGTTTGCTTTAAGTATTTTGATGGATTTATTTCATTTTTAAATATTTTTGAATTTTGGGATTTGTTGGATTTTGGATTTTGAATTGGTGTTTGTAGAATTTGGACTTTGGATGGCGTTTGAAAATATTTGGAAACCCCTCCGGTTGAGATCTGCATTCAACACGGCCATCATCGGGGTGACCTCGAGGTCACTTGAAAAATATTTGAATTTTGTAGAGGTTTGAGGGAATTTTAAAATATTTTGTGAACCCCTCCGGTTGAGATCTGCATT
>NW_021503153.1:0-363 GCF_001605985.2 Dendrobium catenatum
CCAAAAGTATTTTGGAAGTGAATACTCAGCAAGCATGGCTATAGTGGCTTCCACCAAGGTCCGGTTGTTTCTTTCAGCTACCCCGTTCTACTGAGGGGTCCTAGGAGCTGAGAAGTTGTGGCTAATCCCCTTGTCCTCACAAAAATAATCAATTTTTTCATTCTCAAACTCTCTCCCATGATCACTATGGATGGTCAAGATCTCACAACCTAGCTTTTTTTGAATCGAAGTAGAAAAAGTTTTAAACTCCTCAAAATACTCATTTTTGTGTGAAAGAAATCTAGTCCAAGTGAACCTCGAGTAGTCAGCAACAATCACAAAACCATTGACTTTCCCTCCCAAGCTGGCAGTGCTAATGGGTCC
>NW_021503154.1:0-1312 GCF_001605985.2 Dendrobium catenatum
CCACCGGAGGGGTCGTCGAGCGACGACCATGATTCAGCTACTTTATTTTTTATGCTTTATTTTATTCATGTCATTTTTATTTCTTGTTTTTCCATTTGTACCCCTATGAGGGAATTAATGTTTGTTGTAGCCCAAGGGCAATGTCGTCTTTTATTTTCTTAATTTTCGATGAGCCTATATAAGGGCTTGATCATTGTGTTGTATGGATTATTGGATGAATAAAATTTTCTACTTTATGTTTTCTTTGTGAGTGCTTGAAGATCTCTTGGTGAGTTCTTCGTTTGAGATCTCTTAGTGAGTTCTCTAGGTAATTACAATTCTAGTATTTTCATTCTTCCCCATACCTCTTCCCCACCACAAGAAACCCAACCTAAATTCACCCTAAACCCTAGCCGCCGGCCCCCCTTGGGTTTCCCGCCGCCAGCCACCCTCACAATCCTGGCCGACCACCTCATCGACGCCCTTCCCTCATCCGGCCAATTCCCTCGCTCCACCAATTTCAAATTTGAAAATTGGAATTCAAATTTTGAATTATTTCCTAATATGGAATTCCAAATTAGGAAAGTCCACATGATTGAATCCAATTTCAAATCAATCTAATTTGGAGTTTTTTTAAAATCCTTTTCCACCTCATCAACTTAAATTTGGAAACCCAATTCCCTCTCTCCCCAAATCCCTCTCTCTAGCTATGCCGCCGGCCCCCCTTGTGGTCCCCCCATTAAGGAGTCAATTAACTCCTTTCCTTAAGCTGAAATCAAAATTGATTTCAAATTTTCCCTCCCCAATCACACAAAAACTGAAACTTATTTCAGTTTTTATTTCCCTCTCCCCTCCCTCTCTCCACCGCCGGTCCACCTTGGCTCTCCCCATTGATTGAGCCATAACTCTCCTTAATTTGGGTTTTCGAAATTTAATTCCCAAAATTTTCCCTCCTAAATTCATAAAACTAAAATTAATTTCAGTTTTCTAAAGCTTAACCCATCCTCTCACCCTAGCTCTACCACCGGCCTCCCCCTCCCATCCGCAACCCGCCGACCTCTCCATCTTTCCCCTCGGAGAGCATCTTGTGGAGACCACCCATCTTCACCTCCATGTCGCATGGCGGATCCCGAGCTAGAATGGGGGCTTGTGTTCGATGCCCAAGGTAACCTCAACATACTACAATCGCCGTTCTTTGATGCGGGATTTGAATCCGACGAAGACACCGTGGAAGATTTCTTGGATCGGATCCTCCCGACGCTCATCCAAGTCATTGATAGACAACGTCCGGACTAGGAGTGGACCATCGACGGACGACTTTCCGCGCCACCTC
>NW_021503155.1:0-310 GCF_001605985.2 Dendrobium catenatum
TTGATGGAATTAGAGTTGAAACACCTTTTACGGACTGTTTAATAGAAGAACGTGACTTAGAACAACTTAATGCCAAATGCTTAAATAGTTTCTTTTGTGTGCTTTAAAATCTGAATACTACATGTTGGTTTCTACTTGCAAGAGTGGAAAGGACATATGGGATAGACTTTATATTACTTATTAGAGGACTAATGAGGTTAAGGAATCAAGACTTAATATCTTGTTACATGATTATGAATTATTTTGCATGAAACCAAATGAATCTATTTCAGATATGTACACAAGATTCACACAAATTGTCACCTCTTTG
>NW_021503156.1:0-237 GCF_001605985.2 Dendrobium catenatum
TAATCCGTGAGAAAGCCGCCGGACAATTTTGTAGGAAATAAGCCATCAAAAACCGCCGAAAATCCGCCGGAAAGCCGTCAGAAAACTGACCGCCGGAAAGCTGCCAGAAAATTCTGCCGGTAATAAGTGAATTTCCTGTAGTGTTTCAGCCTACTAAGCTTGTTCCACAGCTTAGCCATACCCGAAATGTTGCCATTGGAGAAAATAGGGGCCTGCCAATTACTTTTAACAACATTA
>NW_021503157.1:0-207 GCF_001605985.2 Dendrobium catenatum
CATCAATAAATCAATTTAAAAAATAAAATTTCTTGGCTAACATGCTGCTCAGATTGATAATTATCTTCTATATCAAATGTTCTTTTGGTTGAAAATATTTTAAGAAATTAGAAAAAAATTTGGCTCATAAGATTATGTTCAATTGAATTTCAGAATTATTAAATTTAATTTAAATTTAATATAATAAAAATTTAATTAATTTTTTAT
>NW_021503158.1:0-460 GCF_001605985.2 Dendrobium catenatum
AGCAAGCACTCCTCTAGGCTACCAAAAACAGGAACCTAAAATCCCAATTTATTCAACAAAGAAATGACCTGATGTATTTTAACACATCTCCCACCAATATGATTCGAGTCTTCTATATCATCACAGCCCATTGGACATCCAGTAAACATTTTGAGCCTTCTACTAACAAGCAAAGCATTTGAAGGAATGGCTTTATTATACATTCTCCACCAGAAAAGTTCTATTCTTGGATTTAGTTTTAACCTCTTCATCCAATTCCAATGAGCATTTTTAACTTCCTGTTCTGCATCTACTTCCCTTGTAAGAGCAGCAATCAACTTCCCAGAAAACAGCTTCATAAGCTCCATTTTATCTGAACAATCTTCTATAGCAATAAGAGTTCTCACGACAGATTCTGTAAGAAGTTCCCCAAACACTTCTCTCAATTTATTTAACCTCCACTGTCCTCCTTCAATAAAAT
>NW_021503159.1:0-344 GCF_001605985.2 Dendrobium catenatum
GGGAAGTTCTGGCATAACCACGGTGAAGTTTCCTTTGTTGGAATTTCATGGCAGCAAGGAGAAGTTTAGGAATTAATGCAGGAGGAATGACCAGGGCTTCACATTAATTCTAAAGGCTAGAAGAGGGGGGATTGATTTCAAAACTGAAATTGATTTTCGATTTTGAATACTTTTGATGGAATTAATTTGAAATTCGATTTCAAATTAATGGGTGATTAATGCATTGATTGGGGTGTTAATGGGAGGGGGGAGCCATGAATGGGGCCGGCGGTATAGAGGAGAGAGGGAGGAGTTTCTATTCAAAAATCTGAAATTATTCTCAGGTTTAATGGGAATTAGGAGGG
>NW_021503160.1:0-236 GCF_001605985.2 Dendrobium catenatum
ATTTACTAAATATATATTATTTTTATTAAACTAATTTTAAAATGAAGAGGATGAAAATATGAATGAAACAATATATTATAAAAAATGTTTTGCTCAAAAATAAATTTTTTATGATTTTTTGAAGCTTTCTAATTTAAAATATGTTTAAAAAAAGTTTTAAAATCACTTTTTAATTAAAAAAAATGGTGGCGGCTGAGTGCGCCACGCTCGGCACCGAATTCTTCATGTGATTTCGG
>NW_021503161.1:0-357 GCF_001605985.2 Dendrobium catenatum
TCACAGGGAGAAGGCCTCCATTCGTATGAAACCTTAACCTCTACCACATCACCATCCAGCGAAACCTTGATTTCCTCTGGATATGTGGCATTACAATCAACCAGAACACAGATACGTGCATATGTCAGTCTTGTTTTTTGTTCGTTTAGGTGATCTGCAGCCAGGGGAACTCCAATCTTACTAGCTATCCTAGATATGCCCTCAGAGTTCCAGCAAGCCAGAGGAAGGTCGTGGATTTTGACCCAAATCGGAACTGAAGAGAAATTTTCCCTCTTCGATTTGAACTTAGGGTGCCATTTCTGGAGCACGAAGGGTTTTCGAAGCAGGAACCAAACGCCTTTAGACCAGGCCATGTCG
>NW_021503162.1:0-504 GCF_001605985.2 Dendrobium catenatum
ACTCCTTTCTCATCCTGTGCATCCTCCCCCTATCTCCTCGGCCGCAAAGGTCGACGACAGAATGGAGAATGATCACGGCAGCGTCGTTGAGGATCAGGATGAGCAATACCATGTCACTCAATTATATCACGGTACAGAATTGGGTGCAAATTAACAAAGAATAAAAAGAACAAAAATAACAAAGTTTTTTCTCTATAAGTAGATCCTACTTTAATGACCATGCAAAATCAACTGTAGTAACAGATGGCGAAGACGCCGGATCAGGAAGAGCAATACTGAGGATCCAAGCAGCCGGAAAACGGCAGTGCCGCCGACGACAAGGCCGGCGAAGAGGAATCATCTCTAATTGAACAAGTCCGGCTGACTGTATCGGCAACCGACGACCCCGATCTTACGGTATGGACTTTCCGGATGTGGTTCCTAGGGCTTCTATCCTCCATGGAAAGAACAACTTAAGTTTTGTGCGCTGGTGGTGAGCTTCGTCCTCTCCATCATGTTCAGTAT
>NW_021503163.1:0-236 GCF_001605985.2 Dendrobium catenatum
CCTCTGTCTTATTCTTACATCCAGCTATCGCTACCGCACATATTTGACAAACCAGCTAACACCTTTGTCTTATGTGCACTTCTATCCACTCACCTCAAAACTAATTGTGTGAGGCTATAGGGAGATTCAACAAAGGCAAAGCCGTGAAGAGCTTGGCCAACAAAATCTAATCCTCTAAGGATGGCGTGAGGCGGATTATCGCAACAATTCACCTCTTTTCGGTAGAATCTATTAAC
>NW_021503164.1:0-233 GCF_001605985.2 Dendrobium catenatum
ATCAAGCCTTAATTAAGCCATTAAAACCTTCCAGAAACTGTAATAAATCATGTTTAAATCCAAAAAATATGTATGACCCCTCCAACTGACCAGATTTGAACCCTTAACCAATTAAAATTAAAACCAAAATTATTTGACAGCAATTTAAACATTAATTTAATTTTAAATGAAAACCAATATTTAATTAAATTAATTGATTAATAATAATTAAAAATTCCAAAAATTTTCCAAAC
>NW_021503165.1:0-216 GCF_001605985.2 Dendrobium catenatum
TTGACAGGTCTACTCCACATCATTCGCCCCCACCAAGAAAAACATCTGTACCAACAGAGTGAGTTTGCGTCACACTATCATCAAGAGGGGAATAGGCATGGATGTCTTTGACGTTGAAATTATGAGATGTGTTGAACTCCTCCGGCAAATCAATAATATATGCATTATCAATGATCTTACTGCTAATAGGAAATGACCCCCATTTTCTTTTGCCCA
>NW_021503166.1:0-249 GCF_001605985.2 Dendrobium catenatum
TGACCAGACATTGGCAAGCGTGCTGTTAGAAAAGGGCATCTGTTTTTCAAAATTGCTGAGAGGTTGTTAAGTGGTGTTTCCTTAACCTGGTAAGCAAATTACACTTGTCTCAAGTTACCATATCCATTTATGCTAATTGCATTGTTAATGCTTCTGTCTAGGGGTGTCAATATTTGACACGACCCGAAAACCCGACCCGGAAAATTCGGGTTGGACCCGACCCGTTTGATAAACGGGTCGGGTTCGGCC
>NW_021503167.1:0-272 GCF_001605985.2 Dendrobium catenatum
ATGGAAGTTTTAAAGAAAGCAAGTTCTCCTTCTCTCTTGTTCTCTAGACCCTTCTACTTCTTTTTTCTTATATTTCGAGATACATGTTGGGAAACTACATAGTATGCTTCCAAAAGTAAAGGTTTCAATAGCCAAAACAACAAAGCTAGTGATCAAGCCTGAAGAAAGGTACGTTTGGATTTAAATTCTATCTTTCAATTATTTGATTTTATAATTATAAAATATGCTTCTAATACCATGTTTTCTTTTCTTTATTGACATAAACTGCGAGG
>NW_021503168.1:0-415 GCF_001605985.2 Dendrobium catenatum
AACCAACAAATTTTTTCTACTAATAAAGCCACAAATTTTAACGATTTTCATGTAATGTGAGCTTATCATATTATACACATCTACATACAATCAAAATTATAGAAGAAACCAACACATACACTTGCGCCATATTTTTTAACCCACAAATTCTGTTTATATGACTATATGTACATGCATGCAACACAAAGGATGGAAGAACTTCCTTCAAAATATTTGAATATAAGCTTGTTCAATTTAAAATAAAAAAACTTATATGAAACACAAGTAGGCACATCACCTTCTACTCTCTCGTCATCGTACATCCTCTACCTCTCCATACTCCTACTTATATTATATTTAGTAGTAAATATAATGTATAGAGAGAGATGAGAGAGAGAGAGGGGATTGTTCACCATGTAAGAAAGTTTTTCTAATA
>NW_021503169.1:0-260 GCF_001605985.2 Dendrobium catenatum
TGGACGATGCCTACAGGAAATCACCTGGAACAAATCTTGGCAAATTCTGGAGCAAATTCTCAACTGATCATCCCAGGACGATCCCAGATCGTCTTGAACGATCCTGGAGCAGATTTTGATATTACACTAGATGACTTGAGGATCGTGTTCGAGAGGATCAGAAAATATGATATGAAGATGAACCCTCTCAAGTGTGCATTTGGGGTATTCTCAGGCAAATTTCTGGGATACGTTGTTCGACATCGAGGCATCGAAGTCGA
>NW_021503170.1:0-348 GCF_001605985.2 Dendrobium catenatum
GCATCTCTTCAAAAAAAAAAAAAAAAAAAAGTTCGACAGGGAGAGCCCTTATTTGTGCTTGTTTGATTGTATAAAGTAACTTCTTTTTTTCTGGAACTATTATTGCTCTGTAGCATTACAATTCTGACAAGATTTTTTTGGTGTAATATGTACTAATTACAATGTCCTCAATGGCGCTGCCGGCTGTGGCATGGTAAAGTATTGTTATAAGATGCACAAAAGGCCCTTTAAATTTTACGATGTGAGCTACATATGGACAAATGATAGTCAAGAGCAAACTCTGATTGTAATGATGTTATATTGTGCTTATATCTGGTTTCTAAGGAGAATGTGGTGTCGGAGGTGATG
>NW_021503171.1:0-347 GCF_001605985.2 Dendrobium catenatum
GCACCTGAAGAATGATTGTGGTAAAATCTGTAATAAACCCGACACTGATAAATTGGGAGTTAGCTTTACTTCAGATGTTGATAGCAGAAGTAAAGAGCATATTGCTGCAGATAAACCAACGTATGGACCATGGATTCTTGTCAATAATAAGAAAGTAAGAAAGCCATTTCATAAGAGCATTGCAGTCAAATCCAGCAAAGCTATGTTTGTTAAGAAGGTGGGAAATGAAAAAGTAACTATGGAAGAAGGAAATGATGGAGCTGATGCAAGATTTATCACCCCAACAGAAGATCCAGTTCTGAGTAATGAAGACCAATTAGAAGAAGGAGAGCTAATTCCAAACAAGG
>NW_021503172.1:0-317 GCF_001605985.2 Dendrobium catenatum
TTAAACTTTGGTATTCTGGTAAGAGTTATATTAGAAATGGTGTAGGTGTTATTATAGATAAGAGTTTGAAGGTTAATGTTATAAAAATGAATAGAATTGGAGATAGAATTATAGTTTTAATGATTATTTTTAAAGCTAATAATGTTAATATTATAAGTCCTTATGCTCCTCAAGTATGTTTGGATATGAGTTCTAAATTAAATTTCTGGAATGACTTAGAAGAATTAATATAAAAGATACCTCTTGAAGAAAAACTTTTTTATTGGAGGAGATTTAAATAGACATGTTGGTAAAGAGGAAGATGATTTTAAAAGCAT
>NW_021503173.1:0-260 GCF_001605985.2 Dendrobium catenatum
TGTCTGGAAACTGATCTTCCAGTCAAAGTTTAAATTTAACCTTTTTAATAATCGATATATCGGTCAGGTTCTAAATCCACTCATTCGAGAATCGATCTCTCGTCTGGGTATACGCTTTATCTAGAAATTGTTCTTCCAGTGAAAGTTTAAATTTCACCTTTCCGATAATCGATCTATCGATCAGGTTCTAAATCCATTCATTCGAGAATCGATCTCGCGTCTAGGTATTCGCTTTGTCTGGAAATCGATCTTCCAGTCAA
>NW_021503174.1:0-679 GCF_001605985.2 Dendrobium catenatum
CAAAAAGAAATATAATGCAGATGGAACAATTTCTCAATACAAAGCACGGTTAGTTGCATTGGGATGTCATCAAGAACACAGATTAAATTATAATGAAACGTTTAGTCCAGTAGCCAAAATGACCACAGTTCGTGTTCTTCTAGTTCTTGCCGCATATCACAAATGGAATATACATCAACTAGATGTATCGAATGCCTTTTTACATGGCAAGCTATCAGATACGGTTTATATGAAACAACCAATGGGATTCATTGATGAAAATTTTCCCAATCATGTTTGCAAACTGAAGAAAGCGATCTATGGTCTCAAACAAGCACCGAGGCAGTGGTTTGAGACACTAACAGGCTTCCTTCACAGTCTCGGCTTCATCACAAGTCATTCTGATTCATCGCTTTTGATTTATAAATACAAAGGGGTCGTAACGTATTTTCTAATATACGTTGATGACATATTGTTAATGGGAAACAACTCTCAACACATTGATGGTCTACTACAGCAACTAAACCAAAAATTTCGTATGAAGAATCTGGACTCTCTAGCTCAGTTTCTCAGAATTTCAGCAAAGCACACAGACCATGTGTGAGAGCTCGTTCCTTTGATTTTTTCCTCTCTGGATCTGATTTTCCTCCCAGGATCCTCCGGGACGATATTGAGATCGTCCAGGACGATCAGTGCATTG
>NW_021503175.1:0-215 GCF_001605985.2 Dendrobium catenatum
CTCCTTTTTGAGTTGAAGAGGTTTTCCCATCTAGGCTTCTTTCAGGTTGCCGTGTGAATCACAGACGTCTGGGATCACACTCTTCGTCCACCAGGAATTATTCATCTAAGTCATTTTTTGCTTCGTTTTCTGATTGAATAGTTTTCTCGTCATTTCACTTTTTGTTCTTTTTAGCATTCTGTCATTGATCCAGAAATCTGAGTTACTGAACGTAG
>NW_021503176.1:0-257 GCF_001605985.2 Dendrobium catenatum
ATCGACCGGGATGATATTAATATCATCCTGGATGATCGGTTCAAAAATAGAAACCCTAATTAGGGCATCATCCTCATTAAGGCTACCGTCATTAAGCCGATCGGCCTGGACAATCCTTATATCGGCCAGGACGATTGGCTCAAAATAGAAAGAATCAGTTGCCATAATCAATTTAGGTATTCTTTATTTCAGAACATCACCCAGGACGCTATAAACATCGGCTTGGAAGATGCAGCACAATTATGAATAAATTAATC
>NW_021503177.1:0-1041 GCF_001605985.2 Dendrobium catenatum
CCTTTTACAACATAACATTATTCAACCCAATCTTGAAATCTAATTCTTTGTTTGATGTTGCATGGTATTCATGAAATATTAGTATACACACAAATAAACATATATTACAAATATAAGTAGAAAATAGAAAGTGAGCCATAATATTTGTTATCATCAAAAATATAAACTCATAAGCTTAAGTTGCAATAATCTCCGCCTTTTTGATGATGGCAAATCTTACTTGTTGAATTTACAAAATTGAAAATATTTTCTCCTAATCTCCCCCTTACTAGAATAAAATTATAAAAGAAGGGGAAGACAATTTTTTTTATTTTGTTTTGATTTTTGAAAGATATAAAAGATATAAATACAATAGTACGTTCTCCCCTTTTGACGTTATCAAAAAGAGAAGGGGCATGAAAAAGTCTTAAAAAAGAAAAAGTTACATCTTAATTTTATTCAAAAAACTTAGTAAGGAATGGATTGACACCGCATAATCTAGTAAAGGTACGAAATTTAGAAATTGTTAATCAAAGCTCAAGTTCTTTTAAAGGATCAAAAACCTTTTAATCCAATATCTAAATAAATGAATGAATTAAAAAAAGAAATACTGATTTATTTCAAAAACTCCTTTCATAAAACAATCTCATAGAAGATTAATACAAAAAGTGGTGAATCAAGAATCATGATTTTCAAGATCAAGTATCGAAAATATCAAAGGATTTTCTTATGCTTTGAGTAAAACAGAGAAAGTAACCATACTCTTTTTCGGCTCATTTCATGCCTCTTATCAGGTTTTTGCCACCCTTTGTGCATCTTTTTCTTTGGATACACTTTGTGTATCTTTCTCAATGTGGCGTCATTGTGCATCTTTTGATTTTGCATCATTGGCCACTTTTTTTTTATTTGGCGTCATTGGCCTTTTTTTTTAAATATACTACCTTCTTGAAATTTAAAAACAAAAGTAAACCTATTCTATTGACACAACAAACAACTTGATTAAAAAATATTATGAGGTAAATTCACTAACTTGCAAAAGATTCCTATGTGATAGATAAAATG
>NW_021503178.1:0-1170 GCF_001605985.2 Dendrobium catenatum
ACTTGTAAACATTTACTTCAATACCAATTATTCATAAAAGTTTGTCTAACTTTATGTTATAGAAGCATCAATTTAAGAGTACATGCAATAACTCAAAAATCAACAAAAAAAAGAGATTAAGCATCATAGAAGTGAATACCAAAACTTATTTAATTTATGAAATAATCTTTTAATAAAGAAATCATAATCACTGTAAAATAAAAGCGCACAAATTACTAACCCTTTCCAAGGCAGTCAAAAGCGGGTCATGGGTCGGGTTTGGGTCAAATCTGGAACTAACCCTGCATTATTCGACTCGATCCATTTTTTTTGCAAACGGGTCACTTTTTCAGACAAAAACCCGACTCTCTTTGGATTCGAGTCAACCCGACCCGACCTGTAAGTCTGTCGTTGGCCTTCCATTCATGCGCTTATTCGCTTGTGGCACGGTAGAGGTCATGCATCGGCAACGGCGCAGCAGTGGATGACGCAAGACAGTCGGGCAAACACGCCAGCGAAGAGACACACGACACTGGGCGACTCGATAAGAAGCAGGCAGGCGACCTATCCCTAGTCATTATGGGTCATTCCCGAGTTTCCGGGTTAACTTGAACCCAACCCGATTTTTGAATCAGGTCTGTTTGTTGAACTCAAACTTGTCCTATTTCAAAAAATGGGATGACCTTAACCCGGGATTTTCGGGTCAGATTTTTGTCGGATTTTCAAGTCGTGTCAAATATTGCCAACCATAGCCTTGCTAAGACCCACAGACTCCCCTACTTGCAATGAAAGTAAAGTGGAGAGAAATATCTTAAAAGCAAAAAAACAAAGAAAAAAAATATTAAATGAATATTGGCCTGGGGCATTCAAAAGTGGATTGTTGTATTCTTCATCCCCATTTAGGGGAGGTTCCCATGATCATCATCCTGAACCTGTGATTGTTGTTAATAATGGTACCAATTATGCAAACCCCAATAATAATGTTGATGTTGATGGAAAATATGCATAATATGGCTGCTCCTATAATGACTCCTGTTTTACCAATACTTCTGATTTTGTTATTAGTGAGGGTATTAATAATGCTACTGTTGATTAAACTTTGTTTAATTCCTTCTTCCATTAGTTTTGGTACGTAATCAATTAGTTAGAACTCCTTAATTGGAGTCGGTGGATCACCGGGCTGGGCACAAA
>NW_021503179.1:0-228 GCF_001605985.2 Dendrobium catenatum
TCATTTACTACAATGCATTAAAAATGAATGTGGGCATGTGAATCTGTAATAGCTGGTCATTATTACTGTTATAGTGTCATAATAGTAATGTGTGTATGGAGAAAAATAAGTAAAGAATAATTATTCACTAATTTTGGCTAAAGACTGATTAACATATAAAGGATGGTGGCCTAATGGGCATTACTCTTTATTATAATTGTTTGGTGTTGTCCCCTATTGATTCCTATA
>NW_021503180.1:0-221 GCF_001605985.2 Dendrobium catenatum
AAATGGAAAGTTGGAGATGTGGGGAAGGAGGCAGACAAGCTTAAGAAGAAGTGTCAAAGAAGTTTGAAAGCCCTATTCTTTTGGAGTTGAAACAAGATCAAAATGTTAAATCAATTAAAAGATGACCTTGACAAGTAGATTAAATTTTTGTAGGAGGTTGAATGTTTGCCAAATGGTTTGTCTAACTTACAAGCCGAGACATTGAGGTAAAAGGTTCAATT
>NW_021503181.1:0-209 GCF_001605985.2 Dendrobium catenatum
ATATAGGCAGCAAGCCTATTTAGGCATTAAGGGAGGCGGTTTTGAACTGCCTCCTATAGAAAATTGCCTGCCCAGGTGGGGCCTGCTGAACCGCCATATCCAATGTTTAAAATTGCGTAATCGGGTATTGAGGCGTTTTTCGTTCATGAGGCGAGGCGTAAGCCTCAAAATTAAAAAATTGCGTAAACATAAAATGATAAATTTTGTAT
>NW_021503182.1:0-344 GCF_001605985.2 Dendrobium catenatum
CCTCATAGTTGGAAGCCTAATATTTGTAGCATAGGATATATCCTTTATTTATTTAAAATGTATTTAGTAAAGTCATATATTGAAAGTTGGGAATATTGATAGCATTAGATTCCTAGCAAAAATATTATTCATTGCATAGGATTATGAATGTTTTATCATCTTGTTCATTAATTTGATGTTATTGTTTCCAGCATTCTATCTTATTACAGGCTAGGAGCTGTAAAGCTGTAATGTCAAATAAACTCTTACTACAGTAGATTAAAGACTTGTTTGGTGATGCCAGCATGCAATTGTAGGAATTTGTGGGTAGATCTTTTGATACTTCACTTGAGCAAAAGGAGCGA
>NW_021503183.1:0-243 GCF_001605985.2 Dendrobium catenatum
TATTAAGGGGATGTTTGGTTGCCTGAAAAAAAAATGCAGTGTAAAGTAAATGCAATGTAAAGTAAATGTAATGCATTTCAAATAGTTTGAGCCTGTTTGATTATCTGCAAAAGAATTGTTTCCCTTGTTTGGTTATGTAAATTCAGAGTTAAGTAAAAGCTTTTTTTTAATAATTTATTTTGACATTAAAACTAATGTATTTATAATAATTAGTATTATTTGATATTATAAAATAAAAACAAT
>NW_021503184.1:0-299 GCF_001605985.2 Dendrobium catenatum
AGGAAGAAGTATGGAAAAAATATAGGAATTCAAGGAGCGAATTCCAATTTCTCACAATTGCTTCAACCCGAATCTCCACGACGATGAATTGATCAAGAGAAATAAAGAAAAATAGTAGAATTAGAAAGAACCTAGAACTCACAAAGAGATCTAGCTTCTCCTACGAACTCACTAAGAGATCGAGGAGGTTTGCAGTCACAAAGAGAACAAGAAATGTCATTCTTTTCATTCATCAAAACTAACTATTACATAAGAAAAGGGTCATATAAATAGGCCTCAAAATGACAAGAAAGCAAAAG
>NW_021503185.1:0-202 GCF_001605985.2 Dendrobium catenatum
ATACCTCTTACTAAGTTCTTTTGGGTAATCTTTCTAAAGTTTTTCATGCTAGAATTACAAAGTCTCCTATGCCAAAGCCATGACTCATCAGAAATAGTTTTTAAATAAAAAGCATTAGGAGTATGAATGCAATTTAAATCTAGCATATAAACATTGTTTACCCTATTTCAATTCAACACATCTTTACCATTTATGCTTAATA
>NW_021503186.1:0-200 GCF_001605985.2 Dendrobium catenatum
CTCCCGAAGGAGATTAGTACCCCAGTTAGTAAGATATGGACCAGAATTTGAGATGGCTGAAAACAAAGCATTTGCGGCAACCATAGAGCTTGGCAATGTAGTCTTACCGTGTTTGACAGCATTCTGATTCTTCCAAGAGTGATATATTATATTACAATAAATTGGTACAATTCTAGAATTATTATGTGCTATCTATTAAA
>NW_021503187.1:0-637 GCF_001605985.2 Dendrobium catenatum
GTTCATTTAGGATGAACTGGTATGCATCCATTTCATACTCTATGAGTCATCTATATGAAACACTATTATATAGTATAAATAGTACAAAAAAATTTCCCTAGCATGATTTGATTAACTTGGTTTTGGAGGAACTACCATAACAAACCATCCAGTATAATTTGAAAATCGTATAGTACGATCAATTTTAAAATTTTAAAGTTTTAAATCACTCCCCTAGTGTGTGTGTGTGTGTGCATGGTTACCCAATTATAATCACATTCTCTCATACACAAGAAAAATAGAAGAATTACATAATTCATTACTAGAAACCCTAATCTAATTTTTCTTAAAGTCTTTGATAGTCTGGAGTATGATTAACTTAAAATGTTAGTACACATAAACAACACAAAGAAAATATATCCAAAGTATGTTAGGAGAAACAGTAATCATAAAAATAATACTTTGTTATCATCAAGCAATCACATGATATAAAACTTAGTCTTGAAATCTAAGTTACAACATATGTTTGAGGGTTCTACCATAGAGATGAAAGTAGAGTGGCTAACCTACTTTTTAAGTCCATGCCTAGTTCTTACTCCTATAGGTGGATCTCCTAGGATGAGCTCCTTAGTATGACTAGATGAATAAATCTAATATC
>NW_021503188.1:0-254 GCF_001605985.2 Dendrobium catenatum
AATAGAAGAAGAACGAGTGCTAGAGAAAGTAAAACTAGAAGGAGCCAAAGACCAAAAGTAGCCAGAATCATCTTCTTCCATTAATTCATCATCAATCGAAGGGAGAACAAAATCCTTCAGCGTAAGTGCTGGAAGAGATCCTGTCTTCCCCTCAGAAGTTACAACAAATTTTTCTCTTTCATACATCTTTCTAATACAAGTAGAAGTTGAAGAAATATGCTCAGTAGGCACTACAACAGAAGAAGAAAAAGAAA
>NW_021503189.1:0-264 GCF_001605985.2 Dendrobium catenatum
ACTGCACCGGGTAGTGATGGAAATAGTATTTGTAAAGGCTTCTCCGCCTTGCTGTGGGTGCAAAACGAGAGGCACTATTGGTATTAGTGTAATACTTGGAGGGTTCCTCTGGGGAGTGGATATAGGTCTGATTTTGACCGAACCACTATAAACCTCGTGTCTTTATTTTTTAGCTGCCTTTTTTATTTTTGTGTTTTTACTTTTAAAACTGTGATTGAAAAACATTTTCTACAAAACTCATTAAAGTTTATTTTTCAGTTAAAA
>NW_021503190.1:0-218 GCF_001605985.2 Dendrobium catenatum
AGAATTGATGACTTGTTTGATCAGTTGGAGGGTGCCTATGTGTTTTCCAAGATAGACTTGAGATCAGGATACTGTCAGCTCAAGGTCAGAGAAGAGGACATAGCTAAGACAGCATTCAACACTAGATATGGGCATTTTGAGTTTACAGTGATGCCTTTTGGCTTAATAAATGCCCCTGCAATGTTTATGGATCTCATGAATAGAATCTTTAAGCATTC
>NW_021503191.1:0-208 GCF_001605985.2 Dendrobium catenatum
GGAATCCCTCTCTAACTACGTTCACCCCCTCTGTAAAGCTTACTCAAAAAGAATTTGATTGATATCTAAAAAAGGCTCCAAAAACCTCTGAATTCAAAAGTAGCCGTTACTGTTCGTACAGTACGATTCAACATCGTACAGTACGATCTTCATAAACAGCCGTGGTACTGTTACGAAGATGTACGAACAGTTCAAAAATAATTCGTAC
>NW_021503192.1:0-312 GCF_001605985.2 Dendrobium catenatum
CGGGCGGGAGGAGAGGCGGCGGAAGTGCTGGGTGGAAATGGGTGAGGGGATGGAGTTCAAGGAAGATTGCGATCCGGATGGATTCTCCTTGAATTCTCACACTAATTGATCACAAAGAAAATTGGAGGAAGGTCTAGAACTCACAAAGAGATCTAGCTCTTCCCAAAACTCACTAAGAGATTTGGAGAGGGATGCACTCACAAAGTGAACACAAAGTAAATTTTCATTTCATCAAAAACTACTATTACATGAGAAAAGGGCCATATATATAGGTCCAAATGACAAAGAAAACAAAAGACTAAAATGCCCCTT
>NW_021503193.1:0-317 GCF_001605985.2 Dendrobium catenatum
TCCTCCTGGAAGATACACCTAATCGGCCCGGATGATCTGCTTTTTTAACAGTCGTCCGGATTGTCTCCTCGGGACGATCGCCTGTGTCTAATTGTCTTGGCTGATATCTGATCGGCCTGGACGATCGGACCGCCTTTTTGATCAATCGGCCTGTACGCAATTATTGAGCCATATCGGCCTGGACGATTCTACGATCAACCTGGACGATTCTACGATCGGCCTGGACGATATGGATATTTCTTTAAATTCTGGAAGATCCAGCCATTTTTTTTCACCTCATTCCTTCTCCTCTTGTGTCTCCTTGCTAATCCCTTGCT
>NW_021503194.1:0-259 GCF_001605985.2 Dendrobium catenatum
TAAGTTTAAAGTTCTGCAAGCTTTTTGTTACAATATTATTACTTGTCAAAATTTCAAAAATTGCAAAAACTTGATCAGTTCTTTTGGTATCACTGTTGACATGGAGCATGATAATGTCATTGAGAGAATTGTTAATTGGAGGAAAACTACACCTCCTTTTGTGAAACTTAATTCGGATGGCTCTGTTAATAATCTCTCTACGGGTGCTGGTGGTATTATCCATGATAGTTCTGGCTCTGTTTTGGCTGCTTTTGCTGCT
>NW_021503195.1:0-372 GCF_001605985.2 Dendrobium catenatum
ATTAATGTTAAAGCTCAAGGTAGGATTCCCTCTTGATCTTTTAAGTGGGCTAATTTAATAGAACTCTCACATAAAAAATCATAAATCCATAATAATGACCGACCGTTGATAACATATGATTACTTGAAATCAATCTAGAGGAAAATATTTAAGGTATTGACCTGATACTCATAATATTAAAATGTATTGTATTTATATCATGTGGCCGAGCCAGAAATTTTTTTTTGGAGGTGGACGAATTGTAGATTTAAAAAATATCTTCAACATTTTTCATTTGGATTTTTGATTGACATCGGTTGTTTTTAAAAATTAGAGTTGTTAACATAAAAATATAAATTACATAAAAATAAAAAAAAATTAATCAAGAGAATA
>NW_021503196.1:0-406 GCF_001605985.2 Dendrobium catenatum
GATTACACATTTCATAATATCTAAAAACAAATAAGAAGAAAAACACTGAACTTAAAAGTAAAAACAAACATAAAAACAAACACTTAACATAAAAACTGATACAACAAAACATAAAACACGAGTATAACAAATACAAAAAAATTCATCTCTACTATTCTGGAGGAGGAGGAGGAGGAATGACACCGAAAAGGTTGAAGTAGGAGGCCATCAACATTACATTGGTATTGATTTTATATACTTCATTTCTGATGCTACCAATATCTTGTTGTTGCTGCATAAGTTGAGCATCAAGTTGATCAAATCTTTGATCAACACGAGTCTCAAGTTGATCAAATCTTTGATCAACATGAGTCTCAAGTCTATCAAAACTTTCAATCAGATTCTGATAATCTGACTGAGGTGCAAA
>NW_021503197.1:0-937 GCF_001605985.2 Dendrobium catenatum
TCCCATCTTGAACAGCTAATTCACTAGGTTCTACTGACATTTGAAGAGAGGAAGGGCATAAAATTTTGCTTCGATCTTCTTGGCGATGCTCTACAGTTTGATCTTAAGACAAAAAGGCAAATTTTAGAAGTGAGAAAGTTAAGTTTTTGATAGGGGTGTCAATTTCGGGTCACGGGTTGGATTCGGGTCGAATCCGGAACTGATTCGATACTATTCGGGTCAACTCAAACCCGACCTATTTTTGCAGACGGGTCGGCTTTTCTGATCCGAACCCGACCAGACCCGCTTTGGGTTCGGGTCAACCCGACACAACCCGAATGACCCGGGGCCAACCAAAAAATGCTAATATTCGGATAAAAAAATTGGTCAGTCTCCGCTTTTCAAGTTAAAAACGGGTCAATATCGAGTTTCTGGGTCAAAATGAGTTTTTAGGTAAAAAATAGATCAATTTCGGGTCAACGGGTCAACCTGAACCCCATCCGATTTTTGAAAAGGGTCGAATTGTTGAATCCGAACCGACCTGTTTCGGGTCCGGGTTGATCATAACTCGAAATTTTCAGATCGGATTCGAGTCGAATTTTTGAGTCGGTTCAAATATTGACACCCCTAGTTTTTGAATTGCAACAAACAGTTCTTTGAGCTTTATGAACCTAAAAGAATGAGAAATGCAGCTAACCTGCAATGCTTTATCATTTAAATTGAAGTAGATCACATACCATATTTTAATTCTTGGGAGCTGGGTCCAAACTCCCGTTTTGGAACATCTTTGCAGAATGCTGTAGCAGCAGCCTGTAGTGTATGTTCACAGGACAAGAATGAGAGCAGTTCTGATGAATTTGAACAATAAGAACAACTAAGCAGCCAAGTTAAGAACTGTTATTCGAGAAGCAAGCAAGTTTTTTTGTACAACTAGTCGTTGATATGCATAGCAAGCTTT
>NW_021503198.1:0-262 GCF_001605985.2 Dendrobium catenatum
CTTCAACTAATAACACATTGTCAATGAAAATTTTTTTGAAATTTCCAATCATACCTGATCCAACCACTTTCTTTGTGGTATTATCTCCAAGTGTTAACTTGCCTCCATTTCTGGCTTCCAGCGTTATGAATTGAGCAGTATCTCCAGTCATTTGCTTTGAATATCCGTTGTCCAGGTACTATATGCTCCCACGAGGTCTTGTGTGAGAGCACTCCTACAAAACTCTCAAATATTAGACTTGGGAACCCAAACAAGTTTGGGT
>NW_021503199.1:0-240 GCF_001605985.2 Dendrobium catenatum
GAAATCTGAATTGGAGTTATGGTCTAAAAGATTAAACATCGAGAAAATAATCTCAAATTGACCATTAATTTTAGGATTTGTTTGGCACAGTTTTCTCTATGTATTTTTTAGATTGCTATTAAACATTCGTTTAGGGTGCTGCTTTTTTGTTATTTTTTTAAAATTTTTGTTATGAGGGGCTTCTTTTCAAAATTAAATTATTAGGTTGTGGAAGTTGTAAGAATTTTTTTTATAATATTT
>NW_021503200.1:0-229 GCF_001605985.2 Dendrobium catenatum
GGATGTGGTTTTCCTGTAAGGAAATTTTGAATTGAATTTTCTCCTAAGCATGTTTGAACTAAATATTCTTGTGAGAATGGAGTAGTTATATATTAAGATCATCTCGTTGTTGTTGTTATTATTATTATTATTATTATTATTATTATTAATTATCTTCATTTAAGAAATAAATACTGACCGACGAGGTGAATCTCTCTTCTTGTTATCTTGAATCAATAAAACTAGCAAC
>NW_021503201.1:0-415 GCF_001605985.2 Dendrobium catenatum
AAGTAAGGTGGCCTACTTGAGTAATCGTAGTCTGAGGTCATGGCTTGTGTGAGTGCATTGTAGCGCTAGAGCGATTTATAAGAATATTATTCTCTCTTCTCCATCCAAATCCAATTGACACGTTAGTGAGTGATTTATAAGAACATAATATTAGCGTTGGAAAGAAATACCTAAAAGAGGTCACGATCATACCATATTGTTGTTATCTATCACTTATCCTCTCTATGCATAACCATGTTGAGTCTAGTAATTAGGTTGTTAAGCCTAAGTGAATGTCCCAAGGCTACCAAGAGGGGGGTGAATTGGTAGTTTTTAAAAAAATAAAGTTAAAATTTAAGACCCTTTTTTTTTAAAAAATTATTGAACCGAAATAAAATCTCTTTTTAAATTTTGTAGAAAAAGGTTTTTCAACCAC
>NW_021503202.1:0-277 GCF_001605985.2 Dendrobium catenatum
AATCCTTCAATAACTAAAAAAAAAAAAAAAGATGAGACTCAACTTTTGAATTCAAACCTAGATGCGAGGATGACGACCATGCTGGAGAAGAAATTACCATCGGCCATGATGGTTTTCCCTTCAGCTTAGTATTTCTGAAAATGAAGCAGGAGATGATCCACTAAGTAAAGAATTACATGAGCTGGTTGGAGCAGCAGGGGATGATGTCCCTGTTGCTAGAAGATAGTTAAATGCTGCTCTTAAGAGGATTGAATATCCATGATTCAATAGGGAGGAA
>NW_021503203.1:0-896 GCF_001605985.2 Dendrobium catenatum
AATACTGGTCTTGTCATCAAGAACTTCAGCGGATCGACCTTTGATATTAGTGTGATTTTGTGGGATAACATGTAGTGGCAGAGTTTCTGAACTGCAAAAATCAGCGCGAAACAATGCTTTTCAATAGGAGAATAACGGCTTTCTGCTCCGATCAACCTCCGACTGATGTAGTAGAGCGCATTTTCCTTGCCCTCTTCATTATCTGGGCCAATAGTGCTCCGAGGGACTCTTCTAGTGCTGCCGTATACAGTATAAGAGGTTTCCCCAGAATTGGTGCTACTAGAATGGGAGTATTTAATAAGTATTTCTTCATACTATCAAATGCTTCCTGGCATTCTGCGTCTCATTTGAAACGGACATCTTTCTTCATTAGCTTTGAAAATGGCTGGCACATACCTGATAGATTTGATATAAATCTCCGAATGAAAGTCAGTTGTCCTTGTAGCGAGCGAAACTGTCGAAGGTTCCTTGGTCTTGGCATCTCCGTGATCGCCTTAATTTTGTTGGGGTCGATCTCTATACCTCGATGACGAACAACATACCCCAAGAATTTGCCAGAGGAGACCCCAAAAGCACATTTGAGAGTATTTATGTTCAGATCAAATTTTTTTATTCTCTCAAATACAATTCTGAGATCTTTTAAGTAATCTTTTTGGCCAAGACTTTTGACAACAAGGTCATCTACATAGCACTCGACCTTCTGATGTATCAAATCATCAATTATATGAGTCATTGCCCGCTGGTAGGTGGCACCAGGGTTCTTCAGGCCAAAAGGCATGACTGTGTAGCAGATAATGCCGATGTGCGTTCTGAACGACGTGTGCTTTTCATCTTCGGGCGCCATCTTGATTTGATTGTAACCTGACGATCCATCCATGAAGGAGAACATGTCGTAG
>NW_021503204.1:0-285 GCF_001605985.2 Dendrobium catenatum
TATTGGGTCATGGGAGACCCAATGCCACCATGGTTTGGATTCAATTTAATTAAGGTTGAGAAATGGTCTAAAGGGGGTCTCTCTTTGGGAACTTGGGTCAAGCCAAAGGCTAACCCAAGTGAGCCCAAAGCTTGGGTCTCTAAGAGGGGCCTCTTGGGAGTCCAAGGAGACACCCTTTGAGTTCAAATGGGATTGAAATAGTCTAGGTCCAAAGGTTTGGATGGAAGGAAGGGTATGTGAGTCATTTAGTCAAACTTGGTTGACTTAGTCAACCAAGTTAACCTA
>NW_021503205.1:0-201 GCF_001605985.2 Dendrobium catenatum
GATTATGTACGAATTCGAAATAGTTAACCTTCCATTGTAGAGGGATCCTTTTTGGGATCAACACAGTTCCCTGGCTATAGCACTTGGACATAGACAATCAGAGACAAGTAGAAGAAGAGAGTGTACGGATTAGACTCCCAAACATATGCATTCAAGACAAATGGATCCAGCTGAGCATCCTACAAAAATAGAGGCAGTGAG
>NW_021503206.1:0-274 GCF_001605985.2 Dendrobium catenatum
AAGGCTAACCAAAAAGAGGTGAACCGATAATTTAAAATAAATCATTCAATCAAAAACAAAAACCAAGATTCACCATAGAGAAAACATAATGCGGAAATTAAATGTGGAAATAATAAAGGAAAAAATACATGAGATTTATAGTGGTTTGGTCAAACCTTGGCCTACGTCCACTCTGTAGAGGCACCCTTCGAGTATTGCACTGAACTAAGTGTCTCTCCTTTAGCTCCCACAGCTAGGTGGAGAAGCCCTTACAAAATCACTTCCACCTTCCCTG
>NW_021503207.1:0-209 GCF_001605985.2 Dendrobium catenatum
ATGAGCGAATGACATTCGGTTGGCGATGCCTTAGGTTATCCATCACTTGCGCTATATTTTGAAAACATAATAATTTTTTTGAAAATCCCTAATAATTGTAAAGGAAAGGCACATTTGAAAAATATAGTTAGTAGGCATGTGTCTTTCTTAAAATTTAATTATGTTTCTTTATATATAAAAAATATATTTTAATAAAATTTTATTATTGT
>NW_021503208.1:0-320 GCF_001605985.2 Dendrobium catenatum
ATTCAAACAAATGTTAATACTATCGCTTAGCATGAATTTGAGAAATCTATCTTACAATGAAAGATGCCCGTCGATTACAAGAGTGCGGATTATAATATTATAACTTATAGGTTCTATTTGATATTGTTATGTGCTAGGAAATTTGTGGCGGTAGAAAGTGAGCGTTTAATATTTTACTTTTTTATGAAGATCTAGTATATATTGAAGTTGGAAAATAAGTAAGAATATTTTACGTGGAAAATTTATGAAGGGAAAAAATCACGAGAGTTGCCCAAGTTGTAATAGTCCATTATATAATTAGAGATACAAGAGTCCGCTCT
>NW_021503209.1:0-227 GCF_001605985.2 Dendrobium catenatum
TAGTGCAATACTTGGAAGGTGCCTCTAAGGAGTGGACATATGTCAAGGTTTGACCGAACCAGTATAAATCTAGTGTGTTCTTTCCTTTATTACTTCCGCATTTAATTTCCATATCGTTGATTTCTTTATGGTGATTTTGGTTTGTTGTCTTTGGTTTAAAATTCTTAAAATACCAATTCACCTCTCTCTTTTAATTAGCTTTAGGCCGGTTCATAGGGCTTAACATC
>NW_021503210.1:0-265 GCF_001605985.2 Dendrobium catenatum
CTCGGCAACTATCAAAATATATTTTGAGCTTAAATCCTAAAAAATTTAGAAGTTTTGTGGTATTTCATTTAAAAAAAGAGCGCCAATTAAAAACCCTAAATTTGAACATGAATATTTTGGGCTGGGTCGGTTGTACTGGCAAAAAAAAGAAAAGAAATAAAATTAATATGCACGTGTGCATGCCAAGTGACTCGATTTTATTGGATTCCAGATGTAGAGCTACGCCCTAATAAAAATTTTCTAAGAAGAAAAATAAGCTATTTCA
>NW_021503211.1:0-224 GCF_001605985.2 Dendrobium catenatum
TAGATCTACGGCCACGTCGACGGTAGACTTTTCAACTTATGTCCCCATCACACCTTCTCGGCCTTGGTTGCTTCCTGTGAAATCTACGTAGTGGAGTTGTTTGTCAGCCATGCGAATTATTGTGCAATAAGGATTGAATGACCATTCAACCAATTTAGGCTTTTTTCATTTGCCAATTACAAGCTAACAAGCTGAATTAGGCCAATTTTCTTATTTGTTCTTTA
>NW_021503212.1:0-254 GCF_001605985.2 Dendrobium catenatum
GTAGCCTTGGGACATTCACTTAGGTTTAACAACCTAACTACAAGACTCAACAAGAAAGGGAGACATTTTAGTGAGAAGATGTCAAATTTTTGCGACTTTGGCCCAATTTTCTATCAATTCAGGTTAAAACATTATTCGAATTGAGTCATAGTACATTTTCTTATCTTTGTTTCCAAAAACATGGAAATTAAAAGATTTTTTTAATTAATTTTTTTTTTCATAATATAAAAATAGGGGTAACTACTAAATTTACA
>NW_021503213.1:0-283 GCF_001605985.2 Dendrobium catenatum
TGAATTTAGGGATTGTTTTGCCTGGACATATGCTGAGATGCCAGACTTATCCCCTGATGTGGCAGTTCACAAGTTAGCCATCAAGCCTGATGCAGCTCCCGTCAAACAAGCTCCAAGGAGAATGAGATTGGAGATTGAAGAGAAGGTGATTGCTGAGACAAAGAAACTAATTGATGCAGGTTTTATTCGTGAAGAAAAATATGCCGATTGGATTGCAAATATCGTCCCAGTGAAGAATAAGAATGACCAGATTCGTATCTGCATCGACTTCCGGGACCTCAAT
>NW_021503214.1:0-213 GCF_001605985.2 Dendrobium catenatum
ATAGTTTGATCCAACTACATTCCTCCCAATCATCTATTCGCTGCTTCCATAGTTCTTTAAACTTAAACTTTTGCATATATTCAAACTATCATCTATCCGCCACATTGGAATTATCCCATTCAGATCATACAGATCATACATCCACTCAACCACAAGCTTATCAATATAGTGAATTGCCATTCTCTCAACTTGGGTGCTATCCCAATGGCATAT
>NW_021503215.1:0-900 GCF_001605985.2 Dendrobium catenatum
TTCTTATACATGTGAAATAACATGTAAATCAATATAAATGTGTTCATAAGATAATGCACCATGCTCATTTTCACATACTCATGTTACATATGAATTGTATAATACATGTTGTCACAAAATGAGTCATATCAATAATGCTTGTTATATCAAATAAATAATATCATATATGTATGTCATTCTTTTTGTTTAACTGGATGCAATAATCAATTATCAAATTTTTAATGTATTTATCTTACTTGAATTTGGAGAATATGCCTCAAATTTTAAAAATACTAGGTGAAAAATCAAATATGATCCTGTCAATAGATGTAGAATTAACGTATCTAAAACATACTAAAAGTTATATGATAAACTTTATTAAAATATATGAACTTTATTGAAATAAATTAATTTTCTAACTGGTCTAGCAAAAGAAATAGGCCCAAAGACTTCCAAACCCCTCTTTTCTCTCTTCCTCGATCTTCCCTTCTTCCTCCCCTTCTCTTATTCCTCTCCTTCTCTTCTTCCTTCTCCCATCCAAAACTAATTAAAGGAGATAGTTTTAGATTTTTAATAAGTTTTGATAATG
The DNA here is from genome assembly GCF_001605985.2 of Dendrobium catenatum. NCBI lineage: Eukaryota > Viridiplantae > Streptophyta > Magnoliopsida > Asparagales > Orchidaceae > Dendrobium > Dendrobium catenatum. Next base: position 569 of record NW_021503215.1, read on the forward strand.
GATTCAATTTTTTTTTTAAATCTGACCTACTGCTGTAACTTCGGCCTCTAGGTGCCCATCTAAAAGAGATGACAACATTACAGCACCACCATTACAATGTTGCAGTGCTCCCGCAAAGAAATTCTCAAATATGGATGAAAAATTTAATAAATCTTAAATAATTTAAGATTTCTTATCAGGCCCTTATCAGATTACTGCATGCAATCTAACTACTACAAAAGGGGTATTGCAAACACTTATCTGTCTAAGTTTTTTTTGGGTGAAGCATTTCATACTTCATGTTATATGATCAATTGAACGTCAATATCATAGATTTTAAGATTGTTAAGTTA
>NW_021503216.1:0-2493 GCF_001605985.2 Dendrobium catenatum
CAAAGAACTTGACTACACCAAGATTTCAATTTTTACGGAGCAAACTGTCTATCTGCACAGATAGTTCAGTTTGAGGGGGCATATTAAGATATAAATATAACTTGTATTTCTGTATTTCTTTAATGTCCGCCTATTACATTATATTAAGATATAAATATAACTTGTATTTCTATATTTCTTTAATGTCCGCCTATTACATTATGACACATAGGACTAGGCCTTGTAACTAGTCTATATATATAGGCTGTAGTACTTGTACTTTGGGATGAACATAGTAATTACTTTTCCTTCTTTATCGCGGGTCAAGAACCCTGCGCTTTACTTCTTGTATCTCTCTCTCTTCTCATTTTCTACAAAATTTATATAATTAAAGTCAATAAATTACACTAGAGAACGATTAAAAAATTTAAATTTAAATAAAGTAGCTTGAAATATACTAACTATAATTTTTTTATATATTTTTATACTAATAAGATGAAGCTTTTTTATATATTTATTTCTTGTTATAAAATATTTTTTAATTAAATTAAATATGAAAATCTTAAATTTGATCTTTAAAAAAAAATTAAAACTCTAATGTCAAACTTAACAATATTTTTCAAATTAAAAATTTGTGATCCCGCTCATAAATAATCCTAGCGTAGCCATACCTACCCATATTGGTAAATGAATGGCAGTGGACATGGGTACCCAATGCGGCTATGATGCTAATGGAGACTTCAGCGTTCCAGATTTATTATTGAAAAATTAAATTTTCACAACAATGAGGAATCATAACTAGACGTCTTAACCCTCCACTTCCTACTCCAAAGTATGAAGTAGAAAATGTACAACTGCATATATTTTCACCCTTCAAACAAATTTGATAACTAGAGCGGTAAAAGACTCACTCACTCTGAGACTCTTTGATCTGCAACTCTGTTTCTCCATCTTCTGAAGCTGCCGTCCCCACCACCAATCGGTCTCCCATCAAGCCTTCTTTTTCTTCCATCTTCTCCTCCAGTACTGCCTCCACCTTCTGCGACCCCGTCAACCTAGCGAGCATCACAAAAGACATCCCGCCGAGGACGTTGTTCAAACATCGAAGCACCACCACCGACATCCTGAACGCTCCAGGAGAAACCGCTTTCTCCATCACAAACTCCAATCCATTAAGCGTTTGATACCTCAAATTGCTACTTAAACCCATGTGCAGCGCCCAAGTAGTAGCGTTTAGAACGGTTGGCGGAGGCTTATTAGGCGTTTTGAATTCTGAATCCAGCATCTTCCTCAACGCGATCAGCCCTTTCGAGATCGTAGTCCCGGCAAGCCCAGCCGCGAAGCCGACCGCAGCAAAGGTCGCGCCCTTGTAGGCGAAAGTGCCGATTCGCGCCAATACGGAGAAGGGCCCAGGCTCAAACATGTAGCTAGGGAGAGAGGTGGCGGCCACCGCGGCAGAGGAGACAGCAGCCGTGGGGGCAAGGAGATACATCAGGACAAAGTTGACAATAGAACCGACAAAGAGGGTACAAAACACGAAGTCGAGTTCATTAAGGCCGAAATTAGGACGGGAAGCCATGTCACCTAACACGCAAGCGCTGACGCCTACGACTTGCTCCATCAGAACCTTGAAGGGAAACTGGGGGTCAGCCAAAACCCTAGCTCGCCAGCCACTAACGAAAAGCCCGATCGGGCCCACTGAATCCGATCGCTCCGGCTTTTCGCCATGGAATGCATCGCCATCGCCGTCACCTCCGCCGCGGCTCCCAGGACCACCGGGATTTCCGCCGCCTGCAAGGAATGTTTGGGAGATGCTACGGTTTGAGGATCTAGCAAGGGGAGTGAGTACGGGAGGGAAAGGAAGACGGGAATTGAAGAAGAAGAATGATCGAAAAGGAGTTCCAAAGAGCGGGCAGCTGTGGATTCTGGCGTATGTGGATGCTAGATGGTAGAGGCGAAGTTGGACTGCCATGGCGTCGACTTAGCCGGTGCTGCGGGACGGCCAACTGATTTATAAAAATTTCTGGTTGTATAACAAACGTAATACTTGATCAAAGAAGGAGTATCACGCGGAAGGAACGATGGAATCTTATATCGTTTTCCCGCCGAGGTACCAATTGCTTTAATGGCGGAAAAGCCCCTCTACAAATTGTCATTTTAAGCTGGTGCGTGAGAAATTTTAGCATTCGTGTAGGGCTATGAGTGTCTTCTTACGCAATAACGCAACTCATGTGTTCAGTTAAGCAAAGTAGAGGGAAGAAATTCTAGCTTTATAAAACGTGGTATTTGTTGAATATTCAGATATGGCTGCAGCTTAAATATGTCACGGGAGGAAATGAAAGACTTTTTTTTTTGGGAAGAACCGGGGCAAAGCCCATTTTATTAAGATAAAAAAGGTACAATAAAACAAGACTTACAGGAAAACAAAGACAATACTAAGACAAATGACCAACTCAAGCAGAAAACCTCACAAAGAGCATAATAAAACAAAGACATAACCACTACAGATCAGAA
>NW_021503217.1:0-979 GCF_001605985.2 Dendrobium catenatum
GATTCGTATCCAGACTAAAACAAAACACGGCATGCAACTTCCTAAAAAAAAAAATCTACTGCACAAACAATGTAAACAATCAATTTTAATAATCCAAATATAATGTCCAATGTCCAATGTCCATATTACACCCTGAATTTGCAGAAAAGAAAAGTGGCCGGGCACCACTGACAATAAACCCGAATTCTAATCCTAAGAATGACGCAAGTGATTTTGGAATTGGGATATATTATTCCTTGAATTTTCATTTCTTCATCTTCTTTCTTCAATCTTCTCGTTCTGCCTTTTCTTCTTCTACGAACTTTTTAGGTCCGTCGGGTTCTGGATATCCAAATGAAAAGAAACTCATCCCTATGAGGGGTATTTTCTTTTCTATTTGGATATTTAAATCATCCTAATCTGGCTTTCCAAATAAAAGAGAATAATCTTTTAAGGTATATTCTCTTTTCTTTGGATTCCAAATTGGATGTGCAATCCCATTTTCAAAATCACTTTCACAATTTTTTTTAGACACATTTACATTTACATTACATCTCACGGAAAGAAAAAGAAAAATCTAGACCACCTGCAGGGTTATCCTAAGCAGTTTAAGCATTTAAATTAAATCATTCAGCCACATTTGGCCACACTCTTTTTATTTGGGGGCTAAGCAACTGGAGCACCTGTAGCATATATAAAATTCTTAATTAGTTAGCCCCCCTTTATTGCCCTGCACGAGTGTGGCCACCTGCAGAAAATTCTATTAACAACCAGATCGCTCCTAACCTATGGGTAATCTACTCGTCAATCAAATCACATCACAGAGTGCGGTAAAAATAAATAAACAAACACACCAACATTTTTTTACAACCAACATGCAATAAAATTCGAGAAAAAGCCCGTCACAGTGCAGTAAGAAAATAAACACCGGCATAACCTAAAGCTAGAGTCAGTTGTCCTAGGAAACAATTCTAAGTGTGTGTATTGAAAAGTGTGGTTT
>NW_021503218.1:0-234 GCF_001605985.2 Dendrobium catenatum
CCCCCCCGCCCATGCGCTTGCAAGTTCTGGCAGACCACTTTGCTTATTATGGTGTAGTTATGTCAAGGGATGTTGTGCAATCTTTAGAGAAAAAAATATTTTTAATTATTTTTAAAATTGCTTCAGACTTATTTAAGCATTCAATGTTGACATGTATGCATTACATTAGAAAAAAACTTAAAAAAGAGTTAAAATTTTAATCAGATTTATTTTGAGGCATTAATCGTCCTACTT
>NW_021503219.1:0-372 GCF_001605985.2 Dendrobium catenatum
GTTTTTGAACATCAGAAAACCAAATTTAAAAAAACAAAAAAATAAATAATAAAAAATAAAACGTATGTAAGTCTGTAGGCTCTTTGATTCACACCGAAGGAATTGAATTATGATAATGTCGACGACAACAACAATATCAGCTCTTTATCCCACAATCAGTTGGGCCAGCAACAATTATGTTCTTAACAGGAGAGATTATTACATATTTACATGTGGAGCCTGTCAGCTTGAACTGGAGAAATATATGGATTATGTGAGTGTACACTATAAATACACAGCAAATACATAGAATCTAGACGGTTCTCCCGTTCGGACTCCGCACGTCATAATTTCTTCCTATTACGAGTCAAATTCTCATGTAAATCTAATAAA
>NW_021503220.1:0-371 GCF_001605985.2 Dendrobium catenatum
TTGATGATAAATTGCAGACTTCTTGAATTCCTCAATGGCCTTCAATGATGTGGCTTCAATATCCAAAGTGATCGTTTCTTTTTGTTGAAGATGATCTTGTAACTTCTTGTTCTCTTTCTCAAGAGCTTTCTTCTCTAATGCAAGCATTTTCAAAGCTTCTTTTTGCTGGTTAATTTCTGCATGAGCCTCAATCAACTCATGGCGAGAAAGGTCAGCTTCTCGATTTTGGAAAGAGAGAGATGTGGATATTGTTGCCAATTCAGTTCTACATTCTGTCAATTGGCTCTCTAAGGATGATATTTCTTTAATCTTTGCATCCAATCTTCGTTTATATTCTCCTTGTAAATATTTAACTTTTATAAATTCATCAT
>NW_021503221.1:0-329 GCF_001605985.2 Dendrobium catenatum
TTGGCCATCACTAGAAATTTGTGTATAGGCGGTCACTGTCAATCTTACACTTTATGATATCCACTCGACCATCAACGTCGAGCCTTTTAGTGGACAATCACCTATAATAATCCGATAATACAAAAATAGTTAAATGTTTTTTGAATTCTTGCTTGAACTACAACGTAATAATGTTGTACCTTCAAGCACCGAGGAGCTATGGTCCGGAGCATAGCAGAGCCAAAAAATATCACTAAAATGCTTGAGTCTCTTTTATACAGTAATTCTGGATTTGACATGCAGCACTGTGGTGTTGGGTCTGAGTGCCACTGCGCTAGTTCGTTAATAGT
>NW_021503222.1:0-267 GCF_001605985.2 Dendrobium catenatum
CGTCCTGGACGATCAAGCCAATTTTTAATTGTTCACTTTGCATTCAAGGCGATGCTCTGGTCGATCTTCTGAGATTTGTACTGATCGGCCAGGATAATTTTCATATCATCCTGGACGATATAGTCAGCAACTTGTAATTAATAAGCTCCTTTGAAGCTCTTCTATTTAAGAGCTCTTGCACAATGTTTTTGAACATCCTTAGCTGCTGCCTTGACCTAAGAAAACCTAAAGGAGAAAGAGAGAAAGGGAGAGAGAGAGGATCTTGTG
>NW_021503223.1:0-201 GCF_001605985.2 Dendrobium catenatum
TCACCTACTGATACCCACCTCAACACTAACTATTCCCGCCAAACCTCTACCTGCAACCCCTATCGACCAATCTCCCTCTCCTGCCTTATCTATACCTACTGTACCAAGTGAACCACTGCATCAACCAACACCTCATATGCCTCATCCCATGGTAACCCGATTCAAATCAGGTTCCCTAAAACCCAAACGCATCATGAACCT
>NW_021503224.1:0-319 GCF_001605985.2 Dendrobium catenatum
GAAGCCTTTACAAAATCACTTCCACCTTCCCCGGTACGGTGGAGTAGCCGGGCCCTTTGACACCAAAGAGATCTTCTTCTTCCCAGAACTTCCCTCAAGATGAGTATTGAATTTGATGGTACTAAGGTGCAAGCTCATCGGAGCAACCATGTAGAACCCCCTCCACGCTCTCTTGAAATCCCCTCCAAGGAACTTCTCCCTCTCTCAAACTCCACCATTTCCTCTCTCCCTTTGAAGCTCTCTCTTCAAGTTTCCTCCAGAAGAATGAAGCTTCAATGGCTTCCAAAGACACTTACTAAGAGCCTTATCAAAGTTTAAA
>NW_021503225.1:0-409 GCF_001605985.2 Dendrobium catenatum
TAGTTGCGTGAATTAGGAGGGTAAAGTAAAATAAATATATGTATTTATTAAATTCGGCTGTTTGATTAATTTTGAGGGAATAAAATAAAAATCTCTGAAGCATTAGGGCGTGTATTATTGGAGGCGGATCCCGCGACTTCAAAAGCCGCTCAAAACGAGCGGGGTTGAAATTCTTCGCCAGCCTCGTGCCATCCTCCTGCGAAGACTGCGAAGAGCGAAGTCGAACAGCCAAGAGGGAGCCGAAGTCGAATAGCAATGAAAGAAAGGAAGGAGCGATCCGTGCGGTCTGTCGCTCTCGCGCGAATGAAAGAAGCCGAACGACGACAAGGAAGCCGAGAAGCGACGGTGCAATCTATGCACCCCCTGCGAATAAACGAAAACGAACAGCAACGATGAAAAGGAGAAGATG
>NW_021503226.1:0-322 GCF_001605985.2 Dendrobium catenatum
AGTATAATCTAGTAGCTTATCTCTCTTATTTGTATAAGATTATTACCAAGAAGACTAGATAAGTTGTCCCATACTGTTATCATCGTATAATATAATTAGTTTATTTTAAGATGGCCATCTAGTATGATAAGAATATTGCACTATATGATTAATTAAAAAAATCATGGTTTTATTTCGTACGAACTTTGCGATGACCAAATTTTATCTAAAAATTATTTGGTATAATATATATTGTATAGTATGATTTGATATCATTAATGAAATCATGATTTATTTGACTAATTATGGGGGTTAATTTAAGCAAGATTTTAAATGTTCTTAT
>NW_021503227.1:0-297 GCF_001605985.2 Dendrobium catenatum
CTTCTCCTACTACCATCTTCTCTTCCTCTGCTGCTCCTCAAAGGATGACAAGGAATTGACTACGGCACCCCCACCATATCCCGTAAGAAAATATGATCAAATCGCGATGACTATATCTCTTTTCTCATGGAAATTTCTCCCATGAAAAATTGAAAGAGAGAGAGAGAGGGGAGAGAGAGAGGGAGGGAGGGAGAGATGGATAGATAGAGAGAGGGAGAGATGGAGAGAGAGAGATAGAGTAATAAGAGAGAGAGGGAATGAGGGAGGAATAAGAGAGAGAGAGAGAGAGAGAGAGAG
>NW_021503228.1:0-312 GCF_001605985.2 Dendrobium catenatum
TTAACCAAGCTAGGTTTATAAAGAATAGGATTTCCATGGATAATGTCATTCTTGCCAATGAAATTCTTCAATTTTCCAAGAAATCTTCTAAAATCAAGCTCATGTGTATTAAATACGATATTAAGAAGGCCTTTGATACCCTCTGCAATACCTCTTACAAAATTATTGCAAAAATTTTGGCATAGAGAATGAAGCCTTTTATGGCTAAAATTATCAAAGTTAACCAAGCTAGGTTTATAAAGAATAGGATTTCCACGGATAATGTCATTCTTGCCAATGAAATTCTTCAATTTTCCAGGAAATCTTCTAAAA
>NW_021503229.1:0-667 GCF_001605985.2 Dendrobium catenatum
TTTGCTAGAGGAATAACTACGTACGAAGCTGCCTGTAATCTTGTACTAGACTTGGAAGAGTCTAGAAGCCACACCACCAGGACTCAAGACTCTAGACCCAACCCTTTTAAGTCTTCCTCTAGCCAACCGTACAACAAACCCACTTGACCCTCTGGTAGTCGGCCTGCTCCTAGCCAAGCCCAACCTCGATCAGACTATAAAGGGAAAACACCAGAACGAGAGACACCCAAAACCACTATCGGCACTAAGTGTTTTAGATGCCATGGGTACGGACACATTGATTCTCAGTGCTCCAGCCCATTTAAGGTCACAATAATTGAGGAAGTGATGGAGGAAGAGAACGAACCAGAAACTGACTTGGTCCACCATATGGACGACGATGAGGAGTTTTTCGACGAAGAAGATACTGCTGTTGTTCACTTCCTCCAAAAGATGAACCACTTAGATCTGCAGGTTGTTAGGTGTGCCTTTTCCCAACCTAAACCTAGCGACGACTGGCGAAGGACCTCGATCTTCTACACTTTCACTAAGATTGGAGACAAAAATTGCAAAGTCATAATAGACAGTGGAAGTTGCATTAACGCCGTATCTTCAGCCATGATTTCGAAACTACAATTGAGGACCACTCCACACCCGAACCCCTACAAAGTTGCTTGGATAAACTCGA
>NW_021503230.1:0-1398 GCF_001605985.2 Dendrobium catenatum
GGCCTTGGCTTGATGTCACAAATGTACATCATATAGAATGTATTACATGGTGGGAGTTACAAGATATGTATATGTTTTGTCAGCATGATCATAGTCGATAGGATGGAGGTCGGAAAGACCGTTGTCTGGTAATGGAGGTCGGAAGGACCATAGTAGACGACGGAGGTCGGGAGGACCGTAGTCGGCAGGAGACCGGGGTTTGAGTGACCGTTGTCTGGTGATGGAGGTCGGAGTGGCCATAGTAGGCAACATAGGTCGGACGACCGTAGTCGGCAGGAGAACGGGGTTTGAAAGACCGTTATCTGTTGATGGAGGTCGGAAGGACTATAGTAGGCGACGGAGGTCGGTAGGATCGTAGTCGGCAGGAGACCGGGATCTGAAAGACCGTTGTAGTAGGTCGATACTCTGGTAGATATGTCAGAGCCTTTGCTCGATGAGATTAACCTGTGAGGAAGAGGTCGAGAGAATCCACCAAGGATGTAGGACCTATCCGAGGTTGTATGTCAGAGCCTTTGCTTGATGACATTAACCTATGTGAAAGAGGTCAAGAGAATCCACCAAGGATGTAGGAGCTATCCGAGGTTGTATGTCAGAGCCTTTGCTAGTTCTTACATCCTTGATGGGTTCTCTCGACCTCTTCCACACAGAGCACTGCTCGATGACATTAACCTGTGTGAAATATGTCGAGAGAATCCACCAAGAATGTAAGACCTATCTGAGATTGTATGTCAGAGCACTGCTCGATGACGTTAACCTATGTGGAAGAGGTCGAGAGAATCCACCAAGGATGTAGGACCTATCTGAGGTTGTATGTCAAAGCACTGCTCGATGACGTTAACCTGTGTGGAAGAGGTCGAGAGAATCCACCAAGGATGTAGGACCTATCCGATGTTGTATGTCAGAGCACCGCTCGATGACATTAACCTGTGTGGAAGAGGTCAAGTCGAATCCCCTTGGGATTAATTTTTTCTTGATTGGGAGGGGACAAATGCCGCGTGTATTCCAATTAAAGGTGAAGAAGGGTCTATCTTTAGACCGTTACTGCCTTTTTGAGGTCAAGATTAAGAAATTGCCCAAGGAGTAGAAGTCCATCAAGGGACTGTATAAAACATAGAAGTATCCTTGCATTTGTTGGGATTTTTCTGAAACATCATCTTGATATTGAAAGCATTGGAGGGATCTTATTGATCATAATTTGAGTCAATGTTGCCCCCTAGTCCGCATCTGATTCTTATGATATTGATGTAGTTATGACTGATGTCAAGAAGTTGACAAGAATGTCCTTTTGAGGTTGGAGAAAATATTTGCCCCCCAGTCCGGAACAAGTTTCCCACAGACGGCGCCAAACTGTTGCATCCTGAAGTATTCGCGGCGGTAGAGAAATATATAGTTTAACGT
>NW_021503231.1:0-244 GCF_001605985.2 Dendrobium catenatum
TATATTTTTAATATATGTATAATATAAAATATACACATTTATGTACGTGTCACCCTTAGGCTGAATCAGCATGCGCCCATCTGCAGTCAGTGCTATGGTAGCCTATATATAAGGTTCAGCTGTAAGAACCGGTTCAATTAAACCAATTTTCTTTATCAAACGGACGAAGCGAGCGATCTAGCTAGCGGAACACGCGAAGTAGAAGGGTCGAGTGGCAAAACCACGAGTGCAGGAGCACCTGGCG
>NW_021503232.1:0-202 GCF_001605985.2 Dendrobium catenatum
AATTGAGTAATACAAGTAAAGTTGAACAATAAGCTAGCTTAAATTTTATTTGGAATAGCTTTATTACTGTTTCTTAAAACATCTTTTTAATATTAAAAAAAAAAATTCTATTAAAAAACTATTTTAGAAGCAGTAAGAAAATCTTCCCAAATGAAATCTTAATTATAGCTACTTGATTGCATAGAGTTCAAATATTGACTTC
>NW_021503233.1:0-361 GCF_001605985.2 Dendrobium catenatum
CTCCTCGCTCTCGCTTGCCAGATTCGTAAAAATACTTGCCCCCCAAAGACGCACATTGTCCTCAAGGTGGAAGGATGAGAATTATCTCATGGTCATCTCATACGGATCCCATGTGGCTTCGTACTCTAGCAAAACATTCCACTTGATTAGTACCTCCTATGCCCTTGTTTCTCCTTATTGCACCTCTCTTACTTCCAGGGGCTCCAAAATGACCTTCATGCCTTTTGTCTGAGTCGAGGGTAGTGTAGATGGTGTGTGATCTCCTATTGCCTTATTCAACTGCTCTGTCAGTGTTCATGCTATAGTGATGTATTCCCTCACAAACCTTATGTAGTACCCGGTCAACCCTAAGAAACCTCGT
>NW_021503234.1:0-331 GCF_001605985.2 Dendrobium catenatum
AAGTAACAGATGCACTGCGTCCAGCCGGGGCATTCCAAAGGTCCCTACCGTATTTGGCGTCAATCGTCCTCCCAAGGAGGGAGGTGTTATTGTGTAGCACATCCCACGCAATCCTGGCCCGGAGGGGGCCCTGCCAGAGAAGGGAAGCATGAAAACCGAGGCCCCCGACCGCCACAGGGCGGCAAAGATCAGTCCAGGAAACATAGTGCATACCACGCTTGCTCGGGTCCTTCTGCCACAGGAATTGTCTGGCCATTTTTTCTATGGCATTTAAGGTGCCCAAAGGGACAGCCGTGTGAGTCATGAGGTACATAGGAGAAGCGAGCAAAGA
>NW_021503235.1:0-214 GCF_001605985.2 Dendrobium catenatum
CACCAAGCAGAAGGCTTACCACCAAGGTTGCCAACAAGACAAGGCCAGAAAGGTGATAACCAGGGAGCTGCCTTATCATCGTCCAGAGCATCAGTAAAACCCACGTCAACAAAAGCGAAAGAGCAGTCCAATTGCTATTTCTTCTTAGATTTACTTTTACGTTTTTTGCCTCCACCAATAAGAATAAACTCATCCTCCACATTATCACACAATA
>NW_021503236.1:0-273 GCF_001605985.2 Dendrobium catenatum
ATCTCTTATTACATGCAAATTGAACTAATGACAAATATTCTCATTTCTTATGTAAAAAATTGCACCTAAACGTTTCATGCATGAATTATTTACCTGTGATTTTTTTTATTCTCCAAAAATTCCCCAAACAATAATCCCTGACATTTTATCCATTTAGTTGGGCCACTCATAACAAAACTTCTTTACCCTCTCAAAAGGAATAATTTATGCGGTTCATTTTGATATATTAGTTGGCAGCTTTGACTATCAACCGAGAGATCTTGGTTCGAAGTT
>NW_021503237.1:0-535 GCF_001605985.2 Dendrobium catenatum
TGGGGTGAATGTTTGTTTAAGGGGACAAATTTAAATCCACCTTAGCTAACAGAGTGTTTTGTTCCCTATTGATCATATCATATTGATTCATATCTCAAGGATTTAATGCCACTAAGGAACGTATTGGCTCTGGCCATAACCGGTATTTTGTGGTGCCATTTGGCAGCTAAACCACTCTGTTCAGAGGGCCCCGAGTCATAACTGTTTATCCTGCAGTGACATTTGGCGGTGAATCACCGGTTAGAGGACACGTACCACGTCCTTACTGGCAGGAGATTATTTTGAGAATGGATCCTAGTAATATTTTCGACTAGGCATTTGGCTCTTTGTGAGCTGAAGTAAATTATGATTTGCCCTCCCAGGCAAACTGTTGCGGAGGGTGGATGGATTTTTCTTTAAGTTATTGATGGATTTTATTTCAATTTAAATATCTTTAAGATTTTGGGATTTTGGACATTTTTTGGGATTTTCTTTTTTTTGGATGTTTGGAATGGACTTTTGGGAGGAATTTGAAATATATTTGGGAACCCCTTCG
>NW_021503238.1:0-250 GCF_001605985.2 Dendrobium catenatum
ATCTCTAGCCAAGCCTAGAGCCCAAAAGAATACCCTAGATCCCAAATCAAATTTCAAATTCAAGATAATCGCAAACCCTAACAAGAAAGACTAATTAAAGCAAAAGGAAAATTAATTAATCCCTAAACATCCCCTCATTCAATATTTACCTCCTAAATCATATTTAATTTAAGCTGTGGGGGCCACTATGATGAAGTTTTTATGACGCCATATGCATGTTTGGCGTTCGGTTGGAGATGCTCCATGGGAG
>NW_021503239.1:0-1258 GCF_001605985.2 Dendrobium catenatum
CAAGTATAAAATAGTGAACGAGATAACGTATCTTGGAGTCATGTTGGAATCTGTGGCCAATAAGCTGAACACTTGGGGAAAGCATTGTATTTCTTTAGAGGGAAAATTAATTCTGGTTAAATATGCATTTCTAGTTCTTCCAATGTTCTTAACATCTCTTACCTTGGTTCCTATAAGTATTCTCAAAGAATTTGATAAGATGTGTAGAGGGTTCTTGTGGAATAAGAAAAATAGTAATTCTGGATTGCACTATGCTTCCTGGGAGCAGCTTTGCAAGCCTAAAGACGAAGGAGGTCGTGGGCTTTTTTCTGCGATCTCAAAGGTTGGACCTCATCGTGCAAAATTTGCTTGGGACTTCCTCATGAAGAAGGACTCGTTTCTCTACAAGATACTTAGAAGCAAATATGGTATGGATATTTGGAATGAACCGGTGAAAATTGTTACTTCTGCTACTTGGAAGATTATTACAACAGGAGCTTTCTCTCTTAGAAACATTGTGAGATGGAATATCTCCAATGGACTGTCTATTAACTGGATGCTTGATGCTTGGGTCCTTGACAAGAGTTTCTCTAAATGGCCTACATTTATAAATATTTTAGAACCGTCCAATTACAATTTATGTAATTTTATTTTGGATAGAAGCTGGAATTTAAATTTTTTACAAGTTTTCTTTGGAGAACAACTAGTGGAGCTTATCAGCAAAATTCCTATTATAACAAATTGCAACAACGATCAATTGGAACTTAAAACAAAAAATTCAGAGAAATCTATTGCTGCATTGTCATTTGAAGCCAAGTTAGAACGAAATACAGAGAGGAACCAGTGGACGTGGATGAAAAGTTTAAAACTGAGACCAAGAGTTGAACTCTTTTGGTGGAGGCTTTATAATGAAGCACTTCCTTAAAATGCTTTCCTGTTGAAAAGGAAATTGCGTGGAAATGCAGAATGTCCGAGAGGCTGTCATGCAGAAGAAGATAGTTGGCATATTGCAGGAAGCTGTATAAAAACTCATAAGGAGATAAATATGCTGAACGATTGGGGATTTCATGTCCCATTATTCAGTAACTTCAATATATGTTTCGAGGAGCTTAAGAGGTATGCAAATCAAAATTCTTTTACAGCTAATCTTTATTGTACAACTATTTTTCTAGTTTGGAAAAGTAGATGTAAACTTATACATGAAGGAGTGAAAGACTCAGAGATTAATATAGCATCAAATTATGTTTCTTTAACTACGGTGAGCAACTTTATAAATCTT
>NW_021503240.1:0-423 GCF_001605985.2 Dendrobium catenatum
ATCATACACCGTTCGTCAGCCATTTGAAGGCCTTAGTGCTGTCGGAATCCGGAGATCTTGGGCTCGTTGGATTCGTCTCGTCGAGTCGTTCGATTCGACTATAAGCTCGCCAAAATCGGAGACCGTTTGGTAACTCAAATTGTGGTCCGAACCTTCCAACAGCGCTTTGGGTCCTTGATTTGTACTCATTTGGGCTCGGATTGAGTCAAATTTGGTGTCGTTGGGTTCGTATTTCCGAGACGCTAAGTTTGACTGTAAGTTTGCTGAAATAGGAGTTCAGGTGCTCCTGGGTTTAATTTTTGAAGTTTCCAACTTGATTTTTGCCTCGAGATTCATGCCCGATCAAGATAATTTTTACATGACGTATCAACCATTAAATGCATCAGCCATAGCATCAAGTATATCTATTGTCAATTCCCAAAC
>NW_021503241.1:0-406 GCF_001605985.2 Dendrobium catenatum
CAGGAGACACAAAAATCAGGCCTAATCCTACCCTAACTGTGGGAGTTTCATCTTGACTTAAGGTCTTAACGGATGACGCACCGTCAAAGTAAAACTCCCAAGTAGGGGACTCCTGTTCATCCACACTCATGATGAATTCATCAGGTAGTTCATCGTTGAGTGGGGAATCTGCAGTGATCGGGTGATCGGCTAGAAAGTCAGCTAGAGCCTGTCCTTTGACGGCCCGCTGGGGAACAAAAGTAATATCAAATTGCAGTAGTATCATCGACCACCGTGCTAGACGACCTGAGAGGGTCGGACGGGTCATCAAGTACTGCAACGGGTTGACTCGAGAGATCAAATTAATTTTATGTGATAGCATATAATGCCTAAGCTTCTGTACCGCGAAGATCAAGGCTAAACATTG
>NW_021503242.1:0-213 GCF_001605985.2 Dendrobium catenatum
CCCTTCTGCCCATTCTCTACCCTACCCAACCTCCTGTGTTACCCAGTCACATTCACTCTCAACAACTACAACCAGAATAGATCGCACTGGTGTGTGCTCCGAAAATTCGGCCCCGGCCTCCCCACCGCGCTGATTGTTTTCTTTTATTTGGCGAGGGGGAGTTTTAACAGAATAAATTCCGAGGTAAATTTTGGAAGGCAGATGAGTTTGTAG
>NW_021503243.1:0-911 GCF_001605985.2 Dendrobium catenatum
AATGATCTCCCCTACAAATCTCTCACCTATCAAATGCTAAGATTCATAAAAAAATTGCTTTCCATGCAATAATATTTCTTGTCGCACCTCCAAATTCTATCCATTTGGAGAAATGATAAAATATTGTTGGAATGGTAAAATAATTCAACAATTCTAGTTTATATAGGCAAAGTTTCTCACTGGTGAATCGTGAGCAGTCAGATTAGGAGATAATAAAGTTGAACCTACCTCAAAATTCTATCCATTCTGGGAAATGATACAATATTGTCAAATAGTTATAATCATTCAACTATTCTAGTTCAAATGGGCATAGTGTCTTATTGATCAACCCTAAGACATCAAATCAAGTGATAATAAACTTGAACCTAATTTATTTGCATGCCTTGTTAGATCAATTATCAGAGATGAATGATTTTTTTTTCTATTTGATTTTAATTTTAAAATAAGTTTGAGTTGAAAACTATGGAAACAAAACTTCATTTAGACATAAATCCATAACATCGAAAAGAAATTCATCTTTAACTTGAAACATTATTTGAAAATTAATTCATCATTTAGCTTGAAACATAATAAGGATCACCTTCATCCTGAATTTGGATTTTTTTGCTTAATATAAAGGACCTTACCATATGACTTTGCTTACTACTTTTATAATAAATTCAATAAATGATTCCAAATGCCCAAATTTTACTTCCTTTGTCCTCGCCTTAAGAATTCAACAGCTAGATTACATGGGATTTCAACATCAATAGCTTGAGGATTCATTGATTGGTAATTTTTTTGATATGTTCTTCCTTGTTGTTATTGATTCTTATTATTCTATTATGTACCCTGCATCAAGGAAGAAGTAAGGTATGGAGGGACTACTATTTTGTTACTTTGGATGAAAGGGAAAGGGATTAAGAGTGTGA
>NW_021503244.1:0-205 GCF_001605985.2 Dendrobium catenatum
AACAAATAGTGCACGACAGTCTACCTGTATGAAGCAGTGAACAACTCTATTCAGAAGCTGCTACGCCACCGGATCTGTAACACTGATACAAGCAGACAGAAGGCGTCTACAACCTACAATGCAACGCCACCAGATCTGCAATCTCCGTACAAGCAGACAGAAGGCGTTTACAAATATTTTAAAGTACCCCTACACGTGCACTATA
>NW_021503245.1:0-335 GCF_001605985.2 Dendrobium catenatum
TGGTTAGCACATCTGCTGAGAGGTGCTACAGATTTTTGAGGGGACTACGATATACTTTGAGGCAGCCCCTGACACCGTTCCGGATCACTGATTTTTCTGAGCTGGTGGAGCGAGCTCGTTTGATAGAGAATGACATGATAGCTACTCAGCAGCGGTGGACTGCGAATAGGAAGAGATTTGGAGGCGAGACTTCTGGCAGTGGTTCCTCTGGGAAGAGGAGATTTGTAGCTGGTTCTGGATCTGTTGACTCCAGGAGGAGCGGAGGGTCGTCTGGTACTGCTACCTGTACGACGAGTTCTGGTTCTGTTAGCATGGCACCTGTGTGCCAGAGTTGT
>NW_021503246.1:0-469 GCF_001605985.2 Dendrobium catenatum
ATGAGTATTTATTAAAATTTGATTGTTAACTTACCACAAACCATTTGTTTGATGATCTTTGTGCGCACACATTCAACATTGGTCTTGTCTGTGAGCTACAATTTCGATCTAAATATGTCAACTGGAGCGAATAAACAAATTTTTTTTAAAAAATGCTAGTTCATTTTCCAATGATTTATTACGTTGTATTGTAAATCAACCTCCACTTGAAGTGTTTGAGTAGTAAGAGTTACTTTATTTTTTTTCTTTTTTCTTGTCACAACTTCTATTGTGATCGCTCTGTTTATATTTAGTACAATGGAAGGCTACAATTGACATACTTATGTTTTTTCTTCGTGAGTTCTCTACTTGCTCATTTGCATTTTTTCTCATCTTTGGTAGGTGGCCCCTCTTAACTCCAATAATTGGCTTGCAACATATAAGGATGCCTTTTTAACAAACATCAAAACAAGCATACATTCTAAAAAAT
>NW_021503247.1:0-284 GCF_001605985.2 Dendrobium catenatum
CATCACCTACTGACTATGATCCTTCTAACTATTATTGTCTGATTATGGTCTTTACGACCTTCTTCACCTGACTATGGTCTTTTAGACATCCACCGCCCTAACTATGATCTTTCCGACCTTCGTCACTCGTCGACCACATTCTTTCAACCTTTTTTACCCACCAATCATGATCTCTTCAACCTTCGTCGCCCATCAACTATAGTCTCTTTGACTACCATATCTAGACTACGGTCTCCTCAATCACCGTTAGCCGACTATGATTTTTTCAACCTCCGTTATCTGTT
>NW_021503248.1:0-1273 GCF_001605985.2 Dendrobium catenatum
TCTTCTCCTTGGGCTTCTTTAACTTGGTCTTCTTCTTAGATGATTTCTTCTTTTCGGTCTTTGAAGAACCAACTTGATTAGAAAACTGTTTTGAAATAGAAGGTCGTATCACCGGAAGTGCCTTCAAATCTATCATTGGCTCAATATGAGACTTCCACTTTACACCTAAACTCCTTCAAGCTGCTTCAATATTTTCACAGTTTTCTTAGAAACCGCAATCTCCCATTGCTTTTCTTGAACTGGCTCCTTTTTTATTCTTCTTTCTTCAACCAGGGGTACGGAAGAGGACATGACCACCCTAGTTGATTCCTTTCTAGGGTGAGACAACACATTATCGGACAATATGAGTTCCCCTTTTTTATATTTTCTTTCAAGTCAATCCTTGAAGATGTAACAATCTTCAAAAGGATGGCTGAGTACCCGATGATATGGGCAATAATTTGGGTCACCAGTGTGCTTCGACTCTTCGGGTCTCTTGCATTCAGGCAGTTCTAAACCCGATTTCAACACTTGTCGAAATAATTTGGCGATACTCTCCCTCTTGAATGAATATTCTTTATTCATTTTATCTTTGAGGGATTGGAACGTTCTATCACCAATTCCCATTATCTGTCTCTGGCGTTCTCCTCCACCTTGATAAGTTCGTGGCTTATCATTGTCCCCGAATATCAGCTTTGGTTGGGGGTTGGGATTGTAGGCCTGTTTGGACTTTTCTTGGTATTGCATCGGTTGTTTGTCTTTGTCTACATTATAAATCACATGCCTTTCTTTATCAGCTCTAGAGAAGAACGTAGAGTCGGCTTCACCCCTTCTAGCACCTGGGGCCTTAGCCTTCTTGGGCTTATCAGAGTGATTTTCTGATCTGGACAAATTCAATTTCTCAAACTTGGCCATTTTATCGAGCAAGTCCTGAAATGAGTTGATTGTAGTCATGCACAGGAAAGGTTGCATCTTGTCATCAATGTTGCCCATTAACAACTGAACGGCATGTTCTTTTTCGAGTTGCTGCTCACATTTCATGCTGAGGTTGCGCCAGCGAGTGATATATTTGGTCACTGACTTTTCTCTTTTCCTCTTATCCCGAGTGAGGTCAACGATCGTGATCTTCTCAGTTGCACTAGCAAACCTCTTCACAAACATATTTTTCAATTCTGCGAAAGTTTTCACAGAATCATTCGGCAGTTCAACATACCATTCGAAAGCAGTTGCTGTCAAACTGCTAACGAATTGTCGGAAGAGTAGGGCGTCATTTCCTCCTGTATTCCCACAGGTG
>NW_021503249.1:0-281 GCF_001605985.2 Dendrobium catenatum
CAATCAGGTGGGTCAAGGGTCTGGAAATGGATTCAATCAATTTGAAATGACATTTTGAATATATTGGGTATGGTTCCAGGGTCTGGGGAGATCAATTAGTTCAAAACGCCTGTTTGGACCCTTAAAGGGCCTTTGGGTCAAATCTGTTGACTTGGTCAACCAGGTTGACCCAAGGGTTGGGAATGGGTCTGACAGATTTGAAATGACATTTGAAACTTGTTGGAAGTGGTTGCGTTCAATTCGTAGTTCATTTGGTTGAAAATCAATATTTGAACCCCATA
>NW_021503250.1:0-308 GCF_001605985.2 Dendrobium catenatum
AATGAAGACCAATCCGGCGACATCGGAAGTAAGGGAGCTACCGACGGCCATGGCATGGGAGGAAATCCGAACCCCTAGAGGGGGAGGAGAAATTCGGCTGTGGAGATCCTGGAGGGGGAAAACAACATGCCCCCTCTAGAACCGTTTTCTAGAGAGGAGATGAGTAGGGTATACGACCAACGGGAGGCTGATTTGGTCGGAAGGAGGGAAGAATTCAATCGTTGAGTTGCTGAATTTGAAAGAATTCAGCGGCGAGGTGATGAATTTGAAAGGGGAAGGGAAGAAATTCATCGCCGAGGTGCTGAATT
>NW_021503251.1:0-202 GCF_001605985.2 Dendrobium catenatum
GCTGAGTGAGGGATGGAGGTTTGGAGCTCTTGAGTGTGGGTTCCAAAGAAAAGAAGCAGCCTCACCAAGAGGCTCCATTTGATTTTGTTTTAACCATGAACCAGAGATTCCAAGAGTATTTTACGGGAAACAACGCAGAATTTAGCGGATTTTATGGGATTTCTGACATGGATTTAGTAGGCTATGAGGTATGCCATTTAAT
>NW_021503252.1:0-896 GCF_001605985.2 Dendrobium catenatum
TTTTGATCATTATTTTTTCATTGTTTTCATTAAATTTTTATATAAAAAATACTTTTAAAAATATTTTTTTAAAAAAAAAGACATCTCAAATAAAACCTTACAATTATACATTTAAGCTTCTTTTGAGACTGCTTTTCTATTAATTTTTAAAGCAACTTTCTACTAAAAAGCCACTTTAAAAAACAAGGAGAGAGTTGTGCCAAACAAAGCTTTAGGCTTCAATTGGGAAAGTTTTTTTTTGCTTTCTAAAACAGCTTTTTAATAAAAAAAATTATAATAAAAAATTTCTTTGAAAAAGAGAAGAAACCATCCAAAACAAAAGACTGATCACATTCTTCAATTTTTCATATAGTTCAAAGCCTTCATGAAGAAGTTTCAATGCTTTCAGTGAAAATAATAACAGATCTACAGCCAGAAATATCTCACAATATTAGTTAGTGTGATAAATTTGTTAAACATTACTGTTTTTATTGTAAAAATAATGACTTCAAGAGAAAAAAAAACAATTAATCGCTTGAGTTAAAAAAAGTTTAAGAGGTAGAATTTCTGATTTTAAGTATAAAATCATTAAATTCTAATATATTTGATTTGTATTTTATATTAGCAAACTTTAGAGAAGCTGGCTCACACTGATGAATTAAATCTTTCTATAGCTCACCAAGCTCAAATTCTAATTATGGCTACGTTTGGGACATCTTTCTTACTGTTTTATGAGCAATTTTTTAGTACAAAAATTTCAAATTAAAAAAAAATTATACTAAAAAACTGCTTCATAAAATAATACGAAAATTCTCCACAATAAAACTTATATTTCATGTGTGTCCATATATCTCAACCAAACTCTAAAATCCTCAACAAACAATTCATTTTCCCACAATATACTTCCATTGCAGAAA
>NW_021503253.1:0-238 GCF_001605985.2 Dendrobium catenatum
TGAATCAAAGTTTTGCAAATTAAAAATGACAAAATTATAATATATTACTCCACTTTTTTCAGTTCCAAACTGTAACGATCAAAGTGTGCCAATTTAAATTTAAACAGTCATGAACAAAACATCCTAAGGAATCATCTTTTTAATATCCAAATTAAACTCATCAACTACAAGTGTAAGTACAATCTTTTACTACTGATTTAGATTGAATGTTTCATTATTTAAGAAATAGTTATATATT
>NW_021503254.1:0-326 GCF_001605985.2 Dendrobium catenatum
AAGAAGATTTGACTATAATCAGTGGACAGGTAGAACTTTGTAATATGTGGAGACTGGGTGGAAGTTCGATGGCGGCCAGGTGAAAGTCTGACATCGATCGAGAAGAAGTCCAACAATAGGAAGAATTCCGATGAAAGTCCTGTGACGGGCAGAAATCTAACAACGGGAGAAAGTCCAACAACAGGAGAATTCTAACAAAAGTTATGCGACAAGCAGAAGTCCCAACGACGGGTGGAAGTCCAGTATCGAGAGCAAGTTCAGCGTCAGGGAGAGTTCAGACAAAAGTTATGTGACAAGTAGAAGTCCAACGATGGGTAGTTAGAAAG
>NW_021503255.1:0-341 GCF_001605985.2 Dendrobium catenatum
GTGGCAATAGTCTGGTTAATTATTATTAACCTTGGGGAAAACTTTCTTTTAAGGCCTAATATACGTCAATTTTTTCAATATTTGGATGTTTTATTTTTTGAACAAAAGGCCCCAAAACATTTATATTATCTGGCGATATGCTGCACCATTTGTTTTTTTTTTTTTTTTTCCCACTTTTTTTTTTTTTTTTTTTTTTTGGAAGGAAAGAAAAAGCAAGAATGTTTGAAAAAACATTTGAGCTCTTTATCCATTGTTCATTTTAAAATCAAAGAAGTTCTATAATAACTTGTATTTTGGCCTAGGTAAATAATTTTTTTCTCAAGTCAATATAACTCCAAATC
>NW_021503256.1:0-244 GCF_001605985.2 Dendrobium catenatum
AGCCTCCTTCTCGTCATATTGGCCTGGAGAAACATCTGCAGCAAGGGAGTCACCACCTGCTGGAGGGTCTAGTGCGCCAGAGTACACTCCGTTCGAGCTGGCTCCAGTGGTTGAAGTCCCTTTCATTGACAACCCACCAGCACACTTTGTGGAATCTAGCACAGGTATGAACATTCATTTTTTTTTTGTTATGTCATCTATGTTCGCCTCTTCTTTTTTTTTTTTTCTTTTTTTTTTTAGAAAT
>NW_021503257.1:0-274 GCF_001605985.2 Dendrobium catenatum
CCGGTCCAACCCGGACCGGTCCTCACCTATTCAAGGCGGAACCGCACGGGGAAGAACCGAGCGGCACAGGCGGAACCAACGGGGGGCCAAGGAGGAGTTTTGGGAGGGAAATTTTGAATGAGAGGGGCTATTTAGACAATTTGTAAAACTTCTTTATGGTTAATTAGGAGATTAGGAGGAAAAGGGGGGATTATCTTGAATTTGAATGTAATTTGGGATCTAGGGTTTGTGTTCTTGGGCTCTTGGTGTTACCGGAGATTTGGAGAGTTGTTCG
>NW_021503258.1:0-340 GCF_001605985.2 Dendrobium catenatum
GGAGCAACAACATTCTAAGGACATTGCCCGCTACGAGCAGCACCGCACTGAGGATTTAGCCCGATTTGATAACTACATGACTCACCAGCAGCAGCAGCATGACCAGGACATCGCCTGGTTTAATGATCAGTTTACTACGCTTGTCAGCTACTTTCAACAGCCACCTCCACCACCTCCATCTGATGATCAGGGTCCCTCGTTTTTCTAGTCTGTGTTTTCTGCTGTCTGTTTTTTGTTTCTGTAGTTTGTCTTGTAGTTTGTTTTAGTTTCTGTTGTGTTATTTTCTTTTTTCTTTTGTGTGTCTAGGACCCTCTTTTTGTGATGACAAAAGGGGGAGTAG
>NW_021503259.1:0-229 GCF_001605985.2 Dendrobium catenatum
GCGAGAAACAATAACAAAAAAAATTCTAGTTGTAATTTGAAATGTGAAATAGTAAAACAATTGTCACAAACCGACTCTAAGCTTGATACATCACCAAAAATCATCTTGATCAGGCATGTATTTGGAGGCATATTTGAATTAGAAACCTTCAAAATTCAATTTACAGCTATATAAACACTGATCTCAGTAAATTTACCGCCAAACTGAACATTTCGACAAGACGAAACTG
>NW_021503260.1:0-311 GCF_001605985.2 Dendrobium catenatum
TTCGTGGTGCCATTTGGCGGCAAAACCACTCGGTTCACAGGGCCCCGGGTCGTAACCGTTTATCCTGCGGTGCCATTTGGCGGCAAACCGCCGGTTAGAGGAGACGTACCATGTCCTTACTAGCAAGAAATTTTTTGAGAATGAATCCTAGTGATATTTTCGACAAGGCATTAGCTCTTTGTGAGCGTAAGTAAACTTTAATTTGTCCACCTCGGTAAACTGTTGCGGAGGGTGGATGAATTTTGCTTTAATTGTTTTGATGAATTTATTTCAATTTTAAATATTTTTAGATTTTGGAATTTTTTGAAATT
>NW_021503261.1:0-289 GCF_001605985.2 Dendrobium catenatum
GACTCGCGAATGCCGAAACGACGGGCAATGCGATCAACCAATCACTCGACCCATGCATGATCCGTTTCTAGGTCATTTTTGGGTTCCCAGGTCAACCCGAACCCGACCCGATTTTTTAAACGGGTCGGTTTATTGAATCAGAACCTGACCAGTTTCACAAATGGGTCGACCCGAACCCAAATTTTTTCAGGTCTAGTTTCGGGTTGTGTCAAAAATTGACAACCCTAATTTTTATTGACTGCTCCCTCAAATAAATCCGTACTCAAGCATATACAATAATAAAAAAAAA
>NW_021503262.1:0-219 GCF_001605985.2 Dendrobium catenatum
GAATTTCAGCGTCGAGGTGCTGATTTTGAAAGGGGAAAAGGTGAATATGATGACAGATTCGGATACCAACGCCGGAGGGAGGACCAGGACACTTGGGGAGCACTTCCTCTTCGAGGAATGGGAGGTTATGGAGAGTACCGGGGTAACGGAAGGGATCCGAAGGTGCGGAAGTTGAAGATATCCATCTTTGAGGGTGAAGATGGCCATGGTTGGATATAC
>NW_021503263.1:0-477 GCF_001605985.2 Dendrobium catenatum
CTTGGATCATCCTGGATGATTTTACTTAAACGACTTGAAACGACCTTATTAGTATATGTGTACGAAATGACTTCGTACAGCTGATCATCCCGTACGAACTAGGTTCGTCCAATACGAACGGTTAATACTAGGTCGGTTCTAGAAACTGCTAAAAACCGTTCTAAGTCGATTAATCGTTTGGACGAAAATATATTCGTCTGGACAAAAATTTTACAGAGGACTGATCGTCCTGGACGATTATTTATTTCGTCTAGACGAAAATTTTCGAGAGGACCAATCGCCATTGACGATAATTTAATTTTGTCTGGACTAAAATTTTCCAGAGACCAGATCATCCTGGACGATTATTAATTTCGTCTAGACGAAACTTTTCCAGAGTACCAATCGCCATTGACGATAATTTAATTTCGTTTGGACAAAAATTTTACAGAGAACCAATTGTCCTGGACGATTGTAAATTCGTCCTGGATGAATAGG
>NW_021503264.1:0-577 GCF_001605985.2 Dendrobium catenatum
TAAATTATATCTAATAAATAATTTAATTAAAAATTTACTAAAATAACCATATTTTTAATATCATTAAGTCCAACATCCACTAATTTGAATGTTAGAATTAAAATGGTCCCATTTTAAAGAGTCAAATGATCAAATTGGTCATTCAAAATAGTTGGGGGTCATTTTGATCCCTCCCAAAGAGTTAAGGAGCCATTTTGATAAGTTTCTCATAAAAAAATTAAAAAGGATAAATTAAAAAAAAAAAGATTATATTCAATGATTGGTTGAAGTGAAATCCATTAAAAATAAGATTGTTGAAAATAGCTATAAGTTTTTGAACATTACAATAAAGCAACAACAACAATATCAAGCCTTTGTCCCACTATGTGGGCTCAGCTACATAAATCCTTTTTATCCATGTGTCCTATTAAAAGTCAAATTCTCGTTTAAATCTAATAAAGAAATATCATTTCTAATATTTTATAACCAAGACTTTTTAGCTCTACTTCTACCTTTCTTAAGTCAAATCTAATACCTCTACTTTCCTAATCAAGTCATCGAAAGGCCGCCGTTTTAGGTGATCAAACCATCTAAGACG
>NW_021503265.1:0-390 GCF_001605985.2 Dendrobium catenatum
GGATGCAGTTTAGGTCTCCATACTAAGTGTGTTCTACAGTGAATTGTGCATGTGCGGGCTATGTAACCTAACATGCCACAAGAGAAACACCTAACACCAGGAAATGGGTTTACTAATCTATGTGGGTGATAGTGCCTCTACCTAAAGTTGTGTGATGCATGCTGTGTTGGAGGTTTGCTAGGATGGCCTAATGTGAGTGATGCAATTTCATTTTCTAGTTCTTTTATTCCCTCACTAAAAGTTTTATTTTGAGCAGTCAATCCATCAACTTCTATTAATAGCAAGTGCTCACTATGATCTACTTCTAATGCAAGTTTGTCTACTCTATGAAAAGCTTCTTCTAGTTCAAGATAAGTGGTTTTCAAGGTTTTATGCTCTTCAGTTAGTTCA
>NW_021503266.1:0-792 GCF_001605985.2 Dendrobium catenatum
TATGCGTATTCTATGCGTTCGTAATGCGTAATTTGTGTGTTCGTTATGCGTATTTTATGCGTTCGTTGTGCGTACTATGCTTAATTTATGTGTATTTTCATTTAATATGTAATTTTTTACTCAAACCAATGTAAATAATATTTATACACAGAATTGAAAGATATATTTTTTAGTGGTTACATCATGAGTTACACTTTTCTTCAAGTGGTCTCGCATTATATAGTAGAAATATGAATGTTGAGCAATGGTAAGTAATAAAAACTCATAAAAAATTAACCAACCTTCTTATCCTCCCAACCATACCTGTCTAAAGGCTCATAAAATATTTAATAGAATTTTATAAATAAAATTTACTGTTTATGTGTGCGTGTATCATGTGTGTGTTATGCGTATTATATGCGTTCGTAATGCATAATTTATGCATTCGTTATGCGTATTTTATGCATTCGTTGTGCGTACTATGCTTAATTTATGCGTATTATCATTTAATATGTAATTTTTTACTCAAACCAATATAAATAATATTTATACACATAATTGAAAGATATATTATTTAGTGATTTCATAATGAGTTTAACAAAAAATAGTCTTCAGAAATAAACATTTATACACAGAATCAGAATGAAAAACATTTATACACAGAAACATTTATACACAGAAACATTTATACACAGAATGAAAAACTGTTATTTTTGGAACGTTTTACAAAATATTTCATATGCAAATTTTGCCCTATACTTTGGCATGTCTCGTTACCAATTTGTACTATCAGTCCAATCAGTGTTGCCTTCA
>NW_021503267.1:0-251 GCF_001605985.2 Dendrobium catenatum
TCGATGGGCAACATGGCTCATTCAAATCCGCTTTCTAGACAAGGATGTGGGCTCCAAAAATTTTTTCTCGGCCTTCGCCCGCTCTGATATGCTATTTCTTTTGGCAAGGGAGTTTTAATGGAATTATGTTCTGGGGTAAATTTTGGAAGGGTAGATGGGTTTATAGATAAGACACTACCCAGAGATTTTGCCCTCATTTTGTGATGACTTTATAATCTGAGTTCTGGTTTCCTATAGGCACAAGCCCCTAT
>NW_021503268.1:0-226 GCF_001605985.2 Dendrobium catenatum
AAAATTTTTGTTTTTCAAAAGTTTACACAAAACAAAATGATATGAACGAACAAACAAAATAAAATGATATGAACAAATAAATAAAACAAAATGATATGAACGAACAAACAAAACAAAATGATACGAACGAACAAACAACTTCTCCCCCTTTTTGACAACAACAAAAAGTGAAGAAGAAAAAGACTTGACATGTAAGCAGAGATATGAAAAGCAATTGATAATTTAA
>NW_021503269.1:0-333 GCF_001605985.2 Dendrobium catenatum
ATATATACTAAAAAATGCTTTAAAAACTATAAGAAAACTATTCTATTGCTAAAAAAATTGCTTTAAAAAATATTTTTGTGCATTCTATTACTAATAAATTTTTATTTAATCTCTTAATAATTTTTTTTAAGGACTACTTAGAATGCACCAAAACTTTTGACACATTCAATAGAATGCACCAAAACATTTGACATATTCAATAAAAATGCACCAAAATGTTTGACACATCCTGAATGCGCCAAATATTTTGATGCATTCAACTGAATATGCGAAACTAAATGATAAATTTGCTACTATTTAAATTTTATTTATTCCATGATCCTACTAATTTAT
>NW_021503270.1:0-369 GCF_001605985.2 Dendrobium catenatum
ACTAATCCTTTATTTTTTTGGGTAACCCAAATAATTAACAATTCAAATCTATTTGAATTTGTTACCTAAAATATAAATTCTATTTTAGGAAACTTTCTAAAATTAAATCCTATTTAAATTTAAATTTAATTGGGTTTAATTAAATCTTTTCAAATTCCCAATTCCAAAACAAGCAACCCTTGATTGCCTTTCCCCAATTAAACTTTCAGCCCTCTCTCTCTATGCCACCGGCCCCCTTTATTACCCCATTTGATTTCTTTCCAAATTGCAAACCTTTCTCTTTGGGAAGAAGTCAAAACCCCACCCTTTCTCTTACCCGCCCCTCCCTCTCACCTCTTGCCCTTTTAATTCTTTCCAAACTTAATAATT
>NW_021503271.1:0-249 GCF_001605985.2 Dendrobium catenatum
CGTACCACAATTTGAGTTACCAAGTAGTCTCCAAACTTGACGAGCTTATAGTCGAATCGAGCGGATCGACGAGACGAATCCAACAGCCCAAGATCACCAAATTTCAAAGTTATTAAGACTTTCAAATGTCTGATAAAAAGCCCATGATTGAAGGATTCAATATCAGCCATTCATCTGAACCACTCCATATTTGCCCCTGATCTCTCTTCTATTTACGGGCTATGCCATTCAAGAAAATCTATAAATAGA
>NW_021503272.1:0-233 GCF_001605985.2 Dendrobium catenatum
TCAATTATATCTTATCTAACTTCGGAATTAGTGAAAATTAAGGCTGAAGCCAAATCTTGTTAATTGATACATACGATCAAATTAAGGCTCGGTTTTGGGATGAATTTTTTATGGTTTCTTAAAGTTGTTTTAAAAAACAGTAAGAAAGTCATCCCAAACAAGCCTAAGTCACAAAGATGGTGAGATTATTCATTCATTAAGAATTGATTTATTTATACATTTTTTTTTCAAAT
>NW_021503273.1:0-299 GCF_001605985.2 Dendrobium catenatum
AAACCTAACCAAGATTAGTATGAAAAGAAGAGCAAAACTGCTGTTTACAGCAGAAAAACATCAAAAACAGTGGAAATTTGAGAATAAACTTGTAGAAAATCAAGGTAAACACTTGTATTCCAATAAGAAAGGAAAAGCACTTGCAAGATACAACTTTCCTTCAATTCGAGAGGAAGGAAAAACTCTCCCACGATCTCCGGCAAAGCCAAGAGCCCAAGAACACCAAATCCTAGATCTAAAAAAAAAATCAAATTCAAGATGATCTCCCCTTTTCCTCCTAACCTCCTAATTAACCATAA
>NW_021503274.1:0-252 GCF_001605985.2 Dendrobium catenatum
GTTGAAGACTTGCTCAACAGTGAGGCCAGAACCTTCAGATGGAATCTTATCGCAAATGCTGCAAGGACTAATCCTCAAGGATCTTACAAGTATGGTAGCATCACGGTCCAGATCCCTGAACTTTTCAAGTTCAGGAGTTTCAACACCAAGTTTAAGTATGCACAATTTTCTCCACGACCCATCTCTCCAGCCCTCGCCTGCATCCGTGTGTTCCATCCTGACTCCGCCCCAGCTTAGCTTTCTTCATACCAG
>NW_021503275.1:0-352 GCF_001605985.2 Dendrobium catenatum
TGCTCGATAAAAATCTAAGGATGCATATGCTCTGAAATATGTTACCAAGTAAAGCTTAATTAAGATAAATATGAAGTTTTCTTTCATCAATACAAAATATTTTTTATTAAATATTGAATCCACTATTCTACTATTTTATTAAGTAATAAAAACTCTAAAAATAACATTTTTTTATCAGGAGTATAATTCATGCAATTATAGTAAATGATAATATTTTGTTGTAAGTAAGCATAACACTTTCTCGTTGACTCGGCACTCTACTCTATCACTTTATTACTTTATTTTGCATTTATACTTACGTATATGTAGTGGGGGCTGTTATCTATATCTCAAAGAAAATTTATTTAGAATT
>NW_021503276.1:0-217 GCF_001605985.2 Dendrobium catenatum
CTGTCGGATCGGAAGCCCGAACTGGAGCTCGCTTGCTAGGACGGATCGGAAGTTGCGACATCTTGATCGGACACAAGAACAGGGAGCTCGCTAGCTGGAAGGTAATTTTCTCCCTTTCACGCTTCTTTGGCCGAACCCGTAAGCAGAGAAGAGAGGGAGGGGTATTAATTAATTATAATTATCATTAATTGTATTTAATTATTATTTAATTATAATT
>NW_021503277.1:0-619 GCF_001605985.2 Dendrobium catenatum
GGAGGAGCAGAAACACTGGAGACATGCTGACGAAATGTTGAAATAATTTTTAGAATTTTTAATCAACTAAATTAGCATCAACTTTTTTATATTTTCTGATACAAATTTATGTGTGGAGAGAATGAGAAGATGAATATTAAAATTAAAAGATAAATTTTAAAAAAGTAAAAATAATGGGGCATCTGCTTCTGCTTTTATTTTTGTTTAAAAATATTTATTTTTTAGAATCTAACTTTTGAATCAAACCATTATGGGTCGCCGACCAATGTTTCAGCTGTAAAAATTTGATGTCAGATGCCGACGACATAGTATTTTTTTCATAATATTTAGATTTAAATTTAAATTTTTTTAATTAATAATCAAAATTTTGATCAACATACTAATATGAGCTGAACGAGTAATAATTAGGTGCGGATATCGTACGGAGAGAATTGTCCGGTTTTCTCTATGTCTATTGTGCTTTAATTATGTTTTTACTGTGGACATAGAGAAAATCGAATGATTCTCTCCGTCCGATATCCGAACCTAATAATTTGACGCCTGTCTTCCATTATTTCTCATGTTTTTTTTTTGTCAGGCTGACTACAAGTCTACCCAGCATAATGCAGTGCGTAGGAGA
>NW_021503278.1:0-307 GCF_001605985.2 Dendrobium catenatum
ACTTTTGTAAGGATCTTTGGCAGCTATTGGAGCTTCATTCTTATGGGGGAGACTTGAAGAGAGAGCTTGAAAGGGAGTGAGAAATAGGTGAAGTATGGGCGGGAGAAGATCCTGTGAGCGGGGACTCAAGGGAGTGTGGTGGGGATTCCACACGGTTGCTCCGGCATGCTTGCACCTTAATACCGTCAGATTCAAGGCTCGTCTCGAGGGAAGTTCACCAAAGAAGAAGATCTCTTTGGTATCAAAAGACCCGGCAACTCCGCTGCACCGGGGAAGGTGGAAGTGATTTTATAAGGGCTTCTCCGCC
>NW_021503279.1:0-315 GCF_001605985.2 Dendrobium catenatum
GGCGCAGATGAACAGTGCAACGCCAATATTGGCGTCGCACTATTCATCCGCGATCAAATGACGTCAAAAATGGCGATCGGTTAGAGCAAAGCAAGAACGGCAAACAAGTGTTTGCCGTTCCATTGGAGTTGCCCTAAGAATACTCTGATCTTTTATTCATACTTCTTTCCTAATTTGTGTAGCGTCACATTTATAAGATTAGGTCTATTAATTACAAATAAGTGTTTATTAAAATTACTGACAATAATAATCATTTATATTGTGATTAAAATTCTTTTCTGTAGACATCTTTTAAAAATAAGCTTTTTATGTTAA
>NW_021503280.1:0-327 GCF_001605985.2 Dendrobium catenatum
AAATCATTACAAGAGAGATGAATAAAAATTGTATATTCCAAAGTTCAATAGAAATATAAATGAATATAAGATCAATTTGAATTAAGAGATTGAAAGAATCTGGAAAGAAGAGAATTACCACATGTGGCGCTTTGCGCATCTTAGTATTTGGCACATTTTTGTGCATCTGTTTCAAAATTTTTGGCACATTTTTGTGCATCTTTTTACATTGGGCTTATTTTGTGCATCTTTTTCACATTTGCGAACCTTTGCATATTCCTTTTGATTTTTTGTACATTTGTACAATTTTTAAGAGTAATTGAATTCTTTCCAAAGACAATAATCTAA
>NW_021503281.1:0-216 GCF_001605985.2 Dendrobium catenatum
AAACTCATGTGTCATCAATGCATTAATGGGGGGCATTCATGGGGCTCCATCCAAGTGTGGCCGGCGGCTTATAGAGGGGAGAAATTGATGTGGGGGCAATGGAAAGTTTTCCAAATCAGCACATAAGATCTAGGAAGGAATATGAAGAAATCCATTCGAATTTGAATTTCTTCATGAATCGTTTTCAAAACTTTCCTAATTAGGATCTTGACAAAT
>NW_021503282.1:0-222 GCF_001605985.2 Dendrobium catenatum
AAAACTGTAGCCCCTTCCAATTGGTCAAAAAGATCATTAATTCTGGGCAATGGATATTTATTCTTAACAGTAAGCTTATTCAGTTCTCTGTAATCTATGCACATTCTGAAGCTCCCATCTTTCTTCTTTACAAACAGTACTGGAGCTCCCCATGGTGAGGAACTTGGCCTGATGAACCCCTTAGCGAGCAATTCCTGTAACTGACCTTTCAGCTCCTGTAAC
>NW_021503283.1:0-361 GCF_001605985.2 Dendrobium catenatum
TATAATAATTATATTTAGATTTGAATGTAGTGTAAAATTCTTGTATAAACTTATATATATTGTGTATAATTCTTGTACACATTGTATGCAATGCTCCTATATAGCGTGTATATTGTGTGTATAATAATTGTACATAACGTGTATAAACTTATACATAATGTGTGTAATGCTTATATATAGTATGTATAAACTTGTATAAAAATTATATAATATTTATATAAACTTGTACTTAGTGTGTATAATACTCATATAAAGCATGTATAATGCTTGTACATAGCATATATAAACTTGCACATAGTGTTAAAAAATAATTTGTATAATGATTATACAGAATGTGTAAAATGCTTGTACTTACCATGCA
>NW_021503284.1:0-237 GCF_001605985.2 Dendrobium catenatum
GGGTGGCCAATATACCATCAATTTTTGTGAATCTAACGAACATGGTATTTTGAAAATATTTGGATCAATTTGTGATCCTTTTATATATTTTTATTTATTTTAATTTTAATGAAGAATATGTAGTACATTTGAGGATTGTTCTGGTGACTCTAAAGCAACATCAACTGTGTGCCCAATTATCCAAGTGTAAATTTTGCATGAATAACATTTTATTATCAAGGCTTGTTGTGAGAATCA
>NW_021503285.1:0-732 GCF_001605985.2 Dendrobium catenatum
TGTCTCGATTGGCACTGCATGTTAATATATATAATGCATATTGATGACATGTTTTTTCTTTTCTCTTTCTGCATTTAAACTAAAGTTAAATAAAATATCTCGATGACGGATGAACGAATGTGATTGTATATAATAATAATAATAATAATAATAATAAATGATACATAGATGACATTATAGCATATGATTTAAATTTTTTTTCGATTTCCAGAAGAAAAAAAAAACATATCACGTGAGTTTTATCAACTAAGGCTGCAAATGAACCGAGCCGAGCCGAGCCGAGCTTTGGCCTGTTCGAGTTCGGGCTCGCTTGTCAAAATCGAGTTCAAACTCGGCTCGAAGCTCGTCGAGCTTCTCGAAAACCTATTCAAGCTCGTTTAAAAAAAGTTTTTTAACTCCGCTCTTGTTCGAATATGAGCTTGTTTGTGTGGTGGCTCGTTAGACGAAACCGAGCAGCTCGATAGAGCCTTCCGCCGAGATAACACAGCTAGCACCCAACCGGCTGCCCGTCTTTTGACTTGGTGCTAGATGAATTTGTTTTTATGCAGCATAATCATTTACCTCCAGGCGATGTGGGACTAAGCATCTACAATTATTTTTTTTTTAATTTGTTGACGCCATGGAGGAGGGAGAGAGAGCATGCAGAATTTAAAAAACAAAAAATATATAGAGAGAGGGCAGGAATATGATGTGGGACAGTAAAAATTTTAATAAAATAAAACAGTTAATGGG
>NW_021503286.1:0-279 GCF_001605985.2 Dendrobium catenatum
GAGTCCCAACACTCTTACAGCAAAACTCTGTAACTCATGGGTGTAATCATCAAATTGGATCCACCATTCAACTGTTTTCAAGAAGAAAAAAAGATAACCAGAACTGAATAAAGTGTCTTGCATTTACCAAAATAACTATACTTGAAGACATTTTGGAAATGGTTGATTTTGTTGCATTCAGATAAAAAAAAACCCTCTTTATTCCGAAATAGAACAAGTTGTAAATATGCAAGCTCCCTATTTGTCTGCTCCGATATTAGTCGTTCCATACAATGATAC
>NW_021503287.1:0-345 GCF_001605985.2 Dendrobium catenatum
GACACAATCACAAAATATTCATACCATCTAAGAGATTAAGTAGATAAAAAACATATTGACTATAAATTTCCAAAAGCAAGGATAAGGAATATAATACCATATTAGCGATGATTTTGAAGACAAGTAAAAAAAAAAACAGAAGGAAAAATAAAGCACACTAAAAAGCTAAAATAACAAAAAGAAAACAAAAGCAAAAGAAAATAAACAGTTTCATGCATTTATGTCAATCACACCCAATCTGGTCCTTAAAGAACTGAAAGTATCGAAGGTCAGTGGTTTAGTAAAGATGTCCGCCAGTTGGTTTTCAGTTGGCACATGGTGTAACTCAATGTCTCCCTTAGTCAC
>NW_021503288.1:0-213 GCF_001605985.2 Dendrobium catenatum
CCTTAGAGGACATAGACCTTGAAGAATCTCCCCCTTAAAAAGCTTCCCACAAGATCTTCTCAGGACACAGAAGGAGCAATGTGTAACAAGCTAATGTTAAGAGAGTTGCTTTTTGTATGTTTTACATTCTTGCAACTTCTATTATTTTGATGATTTCAAATATTATTGTTTTATGGATATATATCTCCTAATATTTTTTGGAAGATTTATTTT
>NW_021503289.1:0-257 GCF_001605985.2 Dendrobium catenatum
ATTATCGAGCCTACTAATAAACAATAACCTAGAGCTTGTTCGTGAACATATATAGGGAGCATTTTCGATTTACTAAACTAGCCTGTTCATGAACAAACAAGCTCTTAAAATAATTCTTCTTATAAACAAGCTTGTCAATAAATACTTTAAACAAAAAATATTGCAAACATGAATAAATACCTATTGTTTATGAAAAATTACATTATATTGAAATAGTATAACATAAAAAATGTAATTAATTTTTATATAATAAGAAT
>NW_021503290.1:0-223 GCF_001605985.2 Dendrobium catenatum
GGAAAAACGTCGGGGAGGCCTAGGGAAGAAGAGAGGTAAGTGTATATTGCAAGAAACTTCCCTCTTTTATGAGATTTTTCTTGGAGAAATTTTTAGGGTTTTATTTTTTGTTGGGTTTTCTTAGGAAAATGATAGGACTTGCTTAGGAACATGTTTCTAAGTCATAATCAAGAAGTTTTCTTAAGAATAAACTTAAGTTTCAAATTTAGGGTTTTGATTTTGA
>NW_021503291.1:0-210 GCF_001605985.2 Dendrobium catenatum
CTTTTATACATGATATTCTGACACCGTCTTCTCTCTTTGCCTTTTTGCGAGGTACTGGTGGAGCTGATTGGAGAATGAGCCAAAAGCTTCAGTCACCCCGTTTCTTCTAAACGGGGTGCTATGGCCGGAGTCACCGTTGACTAGCTCTGGTGACCAGGTAAGTTTCCTTAAAACTTAGAAGTGTATAAGGCTTCTAAATTTACTTTTTGA
>NW_021503292.1:0-232 GCF_001605985.2 Dendrobium catenatum
ATGTTGTTGTGACAAGGACAGCACTTAGACAATGAAGCAGACTTTCTTAAAGTGGTGAAAACGATGCAGAAATTTAGAGGGCAGCAAGCAAAAACAGTGAACAAAAATTACTATGCGATGGTATGCATGAAAACAAGCTAAGGGACAGTTAAGTAGACTCCTAGGATGCATCTAGTACATGTAATGCATGCTAGTCATGCTCTGATACCAAGATGATGTGAAACGTACATGC
>NW_021503293.1:0-222 GCF_001605985.2 Dendrobium catenatum
CACTAGAGTTTGTGAATGGAATCAGGAGCTCGCTATGCGATTCTATTTGGGACAAAGAATTCGTTCCAATGGACAATTATGTATTATTTGATCACGACATTAAGAGCTATGCCCTCTTTGATACTGATGGGAATCACGTCCCTCAAGGGCTTGTCAAAAAAGTTGGTGAGTTATTTGAGAGAGTATTGGAAGATGCAAATGATGAGAACAAAATCTTCGATC
>NW_021503294.1:0-218 GCF_001605985.2 Dendrobium catenatum
CGAATTGGAAGTGAATCAATTAAAACTATCACCTGAATTGAATGAACCGGAACCCATTGATCTTAAGATTATGACCCTACCTCATCATATTGAGAATATAAGTACGAATTTGAAAGATAGTGATTTGACCCTGAGTGGTTTTGGACCTAATTGGGGAATTGGGCCTCCTCGTATTATATTAGAATCTATTTTAGGAGTTGCCCCTTTAGAGTTGCATT
>NW_021503295.1:0-245 GCF_001605985.2 Dendrobium catenatum
ACATATAATTAAGTCAAAGAAATATGATTATTAAAATTTTAAGAAAAGAGTAAACTTGTCAAACTATTTGACGCAGTGTTAAATGTGCCAAATAATTTGACGAGTTCTGAATATATCAAATTATTTGACGTATTTAGTTGAAATAGAAGAGAAAAATGATTGATAGAGAGATGAGGAGAGAAGAAAAATGATGAGAAAGAGAGAAATGAGAGCAATAGAGATATGTGGATGGAGAGGCACATGGG
>NW_021503296.1:0-349 GCF_001605985.2 Dendrobium catenatum
AGTATAACGAGATGAAGCAGCATAAACAAAAGAGGCACAACATTGAAAATTTAAAACTTCAATATTTAAATGCAGCACTTGAGTGAAATCTCCAATAACTTCTATCTAAATAATATCCTTCCATAACACCCAAATCTTATTGGTAACAATTGAAATAACATACTTAAAACCTAAAATTCTAGCAGTACCAAATAATTTATGAGAGGTAATATGAGGTTTAAGTAAAACAATTATAGAAATATTGTAAACACATCATAAGTTCTTAACTCTTAATTGAGAGGAGGGACACCAAATGCCCCTAAAATTCTAAATAATAGAATTTAACCTAAAAATAGGACTAATGAGAAGT
>NW_021503297.1:0-279 GCF_001605985.2 Dendrobium catenatum
AAGGACCGAAGAAAATCATCCCAAAGTTCATGAAAATCCGATGGCCGAACTAAGAGGATTTCGTCATCAACAAGTCTATTATGCATAAAGCTCAGGACCGTTGACTTCTTGCCACCGACCTGGTACAAACCTAAGGGTTTAGGTCACCGGCATCTACTCCTTCATCAAGCCCGACAAAGCTAGAAGCAAAGGGCAGAAGGCGTACAAAATTTCTGACAAGTCAGCAGAGACAAGTCAGACATTCCTTCATCAAGTCCGCAGCACAAAGCACAGGACAGA
>NW_021503298.1:0-204 GCF_001605985.2 Dendrobium catenatum
TAATAATATCTCTTAAACTTCAAAGAGAAAAAAAATTTATTAAACCTATAAACTTTTAATAAATTGATTATGATACATGTAAATAGATGGATGCCCTAATTTATTTTTTTTTATTGAATTTTAGATATGTAAATAAGAAAATTTCAGGTTAAATCTACCACTTTTTTTTAACTATTGAAACAAAATATTATATTTGATGTAATA
>NW_021503299.1:0-240 GCF_001605985.2 Dendrobium catenatum
TCAAAAGGAATGCGTAATGGTTCACAATTAAAAAAAAGGGGCATAAAATAAGCTAATAAGTTAAAAGATGCACAAAAATGTGTCAAAAATATTGTAAAAGATGCGTAAAGTGCCACATGTGGTAGTCATTTCTTTCCACAATTTTTTAATCTCTTAATTCAAATTGATCTTCTATACATTTATATTTTGTATTGACATTTGAAATATACAAATTTTATATTCATCCATTTTGCAATGATT
>NW_021503300.1:0-476 GCF_001605985.2 Dendrobium catenatum
TCCTAGCTCAAGAAATTTTTCAAAAATTTAGGTTTTCTAAATCTAAAAGAGGAATGGTGGCTGCAAAACTTGATATGGAACAAGCATACAATAGTATGGCTTGGGATACTCTTAAACAAATCTTGGAATTCTTTGGCTTTCCCATCAAACTTTCTAATCTAATAATGGATTCTGTCATTGATCCTATTTTCTTGATTCAAGTAAATGGTATGATCTTGGAAAGAATTGTAGGGAAAAGTGGCTTTAGATAGGGGTGCCCTTTATCCCCATATCTTTTTATTCTCTGCTCTCAATTACTCACGATAGCTTTTAGCTCTAGAGGAAGAAATTTGGTTTTAAAGGTTGCTCCCTTGGCTCCCAGGATTTCACACTTACTCTAACGATATCTTAATTTTCTCAAATGCTAAAGAAGAAAATATTAAGAAAAATAAGAAGATAATGTCGGAATATTGCTGCTAGATAGGACAGGTCATCAA
>NW_021503301.1:0-265 GCF_001605985.2 Dendrobium catenatum
TAACCTTAAATATTAAAGGGCATAAATCTAAATGAAAAAATGTTATCAACAAAGAATGAATAAGAATATTCTGCAATGAAGTAAAGCCAATAAAGTTCCATTAAAGGATATTGTATTACATCGAATACGAGCCGTGCAGTACCACCAAGTGTGCGCAATTTCTCAATTATTGGTTTCACACGAACAGATTGTAAAGGTATGAATGTTTGAGGTGGGAGACGTTGCTCCTTCAAATACTGAACATTAAAAAAAAAAAAAATCTTGA
>NW_021503302.1:0-1176 GCF_001605985.2 Dendrobium catenatum
TTTCTCAACCACAATTTTAAAAATAATTTTCCAAAGATTTTTTACAGTCAAATGTTTGAAAAAATAGTGACTTGACACCATAAATAGTAGAAAAACGAAGCTGTTCCAAACTCCAAAGGTAGGGGTGTCAATTTCGGGTCACGGGTCAGGTTCGAGTCGAGCACGGAACTGACCCGGGTTCAAACGGGCCGACCTTAACCCGACCCGGGTAGACAAACAGGTCGGAAAGCCGAACCCGGACCCGACATGACGGGTTGCCCGGTTGACCTGACCCGATCCGGTTTTGGATTCTACCGACGCCGGAACGTCGGCGGGCAGAGGGGGCCACGTGAAACTGAGGGCGGGGGCAGCAGCGCGGCGGCCAAGAAGGCGCGCGCGGAGGCAGCAGCGGCGGTCATGTGGGAGTTGGGCCAGGGTTAAGCGGCGCGAGCACCGGGCACGGGCGCGCCTGGGCAACGGGAACGGGCTCGAGGCAAGCGGGCGCGGGGATGGGCAACGCGGTCTAGGGCAGTGGGCAGCGCGGGCGGGGACAAGTGGGTCGGGAATCCAATTTTATTAAAAAATTAAACGGATTTTCGGGTTGACCCGGCAACCCACCGGGTCAACCTGAACCCGACCATTTTTTTCAAACGGGTCGAATACAGGAACCCGAACACGACCCGTTTTGAAATCGGGTCAGGTCCAACCCAGATTTTTCGACTATTTGACACGACACGAAAACCCGTCAAATATTGACACCCCTATCCAAAGGCAACCTATATTTCTTATATAACTAACTTTAATTTGATTGACGAAATAAAGCTATTATTTTTTAAACGTGTTGAGAAGAATTAAAGAACTTAAAAGAAATATTAGTTTCTAACTACATTCAACAAATTGATGATATAATAAATTTAATTATTTTTATTTATAATTTCAGACAATCAAATTAAAGACAAATTTAAAAAACCAATATTGTACTTAATTTAATTAGCTTAAACATACTTAAAATAAAAAAAAAATTAAAATCAGGTACAACCGCTGGGTAGGCCAGCGACTGACCGGTGTCATGACATGCCATTCACTCACTAGCTAATGGCAAATTATTATGTGCGGATATTGAACGAAGTACAAAGACCAATCAGAATGCGCCACGTCACTCCCGCTTGGTCCACGGTTCAGTACCGCGCTCGCTCG
>NW_021503303.1:0-253 GCF_001605985.2 Dendrobium catenatum
AGCCTCAAGTGGTGGTCCGACAGAGCAACGACTTCAGGCGGTGGTCCGGCAGAACTTAGGTGGTGGTCGAGGAGGAGCGAGGAGGCAAGAGCAATCTCTGATCTCTCTCTTACTCTCTTGCTTGGAGCCTTCCCTTTCAAGAGGGAGGAGGGGTCTATTAATATATTCCTAGAGTGGCATGACCCGTAAATAGGTGGGATATCAAAGGCATATAGGGAGTGGCTTGGATGGACGGTCGATATTGAATCCCTTG
>NW_021503304.1:0-1465 GCF_001605985.2 Dendrobium catenatum
GATGAAGACATTTCCTTACATTACTATTATCAAATCGAGCCATAACAGATACAACTACACATTGGCTCAGTGGGTATTACAAGCCTCCCCTCCTTTGAAAAATATCATCCTTGATATTTAATCTCTTCGCTTCTCCTTGAAGTGAAATAAAAAAGGGTCATCTAGTGGTCAAAACCCCAAGTGTTGAAACACCTTCATGTCATAGTGTATCAATTATGCATAATAGAAGTGCCTTTCCCACTTAATGACATTTAACTTTAAATTGCATACCATGTTCATTATGATAGGGCTTTTTTACTATACATCAATTTTATTATACTTAAGGTTCTTCGTAGTACAATAGGTAGTGGCAATCTTGTCCCAAACATGATTATGAGTTTGATTGAGTAGCTTGAGTTAAATATAACTGAAATATCTCATTTCTCTCATTTAATGGGTAATTTTTTATATTTATATAGATTATAAGCCTTACATCTTTTCATATTTATCTCTTAGAATTTGTCTAACTAGGAATTCAGATTTTTTTTTTTCTCAATTTGAGATCATGATGCAAAATATGAATGACATAAAAATTGATTAGTGATAAAGCATTTTGTGGTTGGTTTTGGTTGACTACCTTAGAAGGTAGATAGTTTCGAACTTGATAGCCTAAGAATGATAGACCCTTGATGTCCTACAAGTTTATATCTTTATTTCCTTAAACCTCTTACACCTCACATATTACCCTTTAATCTCATTACCCTCCTTTATTTAGTCTTTGCTAGTTTAATTACTCCGAATATAAAAAACTTTATATATGAAAAGACAATCATCTTACCTGCTTGATTTACCCCTTTCCTTATAGATTGATGTTTTTTAGAGTATAAATTACACTACAAGGTCAACAATCATTGAATCATAATCTTGCTTGATTTTAACCAACACAGATCAAGGTAAAGGCATGCTTCATTTATCAAAAGTTAATCTCAAAGGTATCCTATAGTGTAATTAACCTTAAGGAGCTTAGTCCCTTTAAGAAATTGAGTAACCCATATTCTCTTAATTTGGCATAACTTAACTCTAATGATATGACTTCTCTAAGTATTTTATACTGGATGAAATAATATTTGTCAGTCTTATCATATTGGGTATGTTTTCTCATTTCTTGTTGTGGAATCTCTTATATAAGAAGAATACACTCATATCTTACCCTTTTCCCCTGCAATAATAATATGATGCTTATATTATCTCTATATAAAGTATAAGAACATGGTTTTGCATAACATCTATATATGCTTACATATGTTACACATAATTATATAAAACTAATATAATATAATATGTCTCAATAAAGCATGAAAACATAAAACTCTATAACACTTAAATTGAGTGTAGTGTTATACATAGTTGTGCTAACAATATTATGTAATATCACTTAGTAAAATAAAAGTATACAACTCAGTACACACTTATATTTAGTTTTGGT
>NW_021503305.1:0-356 GCF_001605985.2 Dendrobium catenatum
TCCAAGTTGGGGGCCACTTTGACTTCTAACCCTACAGTCCTGCCTGCCGACAGTGGGGTCAGAGAAAGGGACTCAATCCTTCTACTGAGCTTTTCATAAATTGTTAATTGAGGCTCGTCACTTTTAACTTTCGAGATATCTTCCTCAGGGTCACTATCCTTGTCTAAGGTGAGATCAAATTTTGGAGGAGTATTTATGTTTTGGAAATCGGGAGAGAGGACAGCACCTTAATTTTCTAGTTCACCATCAGAGTCTGGTTCCAAATCAATATACACAGGTGATGCTCTCCTATCTAATGAAGCACGGCCTCGACCTCGTGACCTTAAAGCCATCCTCCCACCTCTTTGAGGTAATGT
>NW_021503306.1:0-315 GCF_001605985.2 Dendrobium catenatum
GCCGAAAGGTTCTCTGCTTAAACTTGGAGAGTGTGAAAGGACGAAGGGTTCTCAGCATACACCGGGAGAGTGTGAAAGGATGAAAGGTTCTTTGCCCACACTTAGAGAGTGTGAAAGGACGAAGGGTTCTCTACCCACACTTGGAGATTGTGAAAGGACAAACAGTTCTCTGCCAATACTTGGAGAGTGTAAAAGGATGATGGTTCTCTGCCGCACTAGGTAGTGATGGAAGAGAGTTTTGTAAAGGCTTCTCCACCTTGTTGTGGGTGCAAAAGGATAGTCACTAGTGGTATTAGTGCAATACTCTGAGGGTGC
>NW_021503307.1:0-228 GCF_001605985.2 Dendrobium catenatum
GAGTTCATTGTGGGATCTGTACCTACCTTGCCAGTAATTAGTGATGATCAGAAACAGTCTGAGCCAGTTGTTGAGCCTTCCACTGAAGTCATATTTATTTTCGAGGAAGGATCTAGTTCTGGACTCAACTTTTCTACTAAGAATCAAAAGAAGAACTATTTGAGGAGACTTAGAAAGAAGATCTTTAAGGAAAAGAGAGTTGTGCAGGAGCTATCTATTTCTGCTTCC
>NW_021503308.1:0-219 GCF_001605985.2 Dendrobium catenatum
TCTTTTTACACTCTCCTAGTGTGGGCGGAGAACCCTCCGTCCTTTCACACTCTCCTAGTATGGGCAGAGAACCCTCCATCAGTTTACACTCTCCAAGTATCGACAGAGAACCAGATCTCCTTGACAGATCTACTCACAAGAAATCTAGAAGGAAGAAATAAAAGAGTAAAGTAATCCAAAAACATAAGTAGAGATTCTTACCTTTGAACACCAAGCGAA
>NW_021503309.1:0-543 GCF_001605985.2 Dendrobium catenatum
CATAATTTTAATCCTTTGTGATAATACTAGTGTAATCAGCATCTATAAAAATTATATCCAACATTCAATGACCAAACACATTGACATAAGACATCACTTTATTAGAGACCATATGACCAAATGAGACATTGAGTTATACCATGTCGTAACTGAGAATCAACTAGCTGATATCTTTACTAAACAACTGGCCTTTGACACTTTTAGTAACTTAAGAACCAAATTGGGTGTGATTAACATAAATACATAAACTTAATGCTTTCTGAATTTTGAATTTAATTTTTTGATCTTTTTTTTTGTTTTCTTTTCTTTATGTTGACTTTAGTTTTATTTAATTTATCATTCTTTTTGAGTCTTTACTTCTGTAGTTTTAATTTATTTTTTTCTTTGATAACTGCTAAAATGATATTATGTGTCTTGTTTTTGTTTTTAAAAATTTATAGTCAATATTTGACATTCCTAAATTAGTTAAAAGGAGAAACATCATTGATTTTTTTCCTTCCTCTAATTTCTTTTAGTGGTATAATTTTCTTTTCTAAATAAAAG
>NW_021503310.1:0-221 GCF_001605985.2 Dendrobium catenatum
ATAAAAAATTAAAAATTTTAATTTAAAACTAAGAAATATAGTTCAACAATCGAATTAAGCTCGAGCTTTCCAAAATAAGGTTAAGCAATCAAGGTGAGCTATGCCCTATAGATTTTTTTAATGAGTCGAGCTCGAGTTTAGTAAATGAGCTCGAGTCGAGCTCGAGTTTGAGCTCAATAAGAACTAAACGAGCTTAGTTCGATTAGGCAGATATTCATCTC
>NW_021503311.1:0-285 GCF_001605985.2 Dendrobium catenatum
GTTTTTCATGTGGCATGCTAGGACACATTTCACACACTTGCACAATTCACCATAGTACACATTGGGTGTGGAGACCTAAGGTGCATGATCCACAGCATACCACACATGCATTGCATTCCTCTCTTCATAAGAAGGAACCCAAACCTGCTTGGGTTCCTAAAACTAACATTTGATAGTTTTTGCAGGAAGGCTCTCACAAAAGACCTCGTGAGAGTATGTGGTACCTGGACAGTGGATGCTCTCGACATATGACTGGTGACGCTAGCCAGTTTGTTGTACTAGAGT
>NW_021503312.1:0-2130 GCF_001605985.2 Dendrobium catenatum
ATTATCCGTCGAAAATAATCATTTTTTCTTGTAGTGCAATCCAATTGATAGTTTTGATTGATTTAGGACATTTTTATAGCTAATTTCTTTTATTTTAATCTTTCACTTATTATTTTGTTCCCTCTTGTTCGAATAAAAAAAAATATTATGTCGTATTTTAGATTTATTTATTTGAGATACAAATAAAAATATTTGATAATTGCGTGTAGCCTATTAATGCTAAAGAAAATTAGTGAGAATAGTGCAAATTCCAGAATATTAGAACACACTATATTATTTCAAAAATATTCTAAGTCTTTTGACATTTTCAAATACCTATATATTCAAGATTCAACCATGATTACTTAATCCTACAATCAAATTCATCATTATCATAATTAATCTCATCTTAAGATTTGCTCAAAGCATTTTTAAACAAAACATGTGGGTTATATAATCAAATTATTAAATTCAACCATTTCCTTAACACATCATTATTTTTTCTTAATTATTGGATTATATTCTTACCCTAGTCAATTGAAAATGTCATTCTTTGCAAAGATTGAAATCATTTGTACAACCTGACATGAGAGACTCAAACTTCGTTTGAAACAACTTTCTTACTGCTTTCTAAAGCAATTTTTAGTACAAAAATCTTTTAAGCTAAAAAATTGTATACTAAAAAGTTGCTTTAGAAAGCAGCAAGAAAGCCATTCCATACGAAGAAAAAATAAATTAAAATAAATAACAATGTTTACTCTTTTTTTATGGAAGACAATAACACATGTTAAATGTTATTCAAATTTTGGGATGCATTAAGGGGAATGTATATTGTCACTTAGGCTTCTTTGTATGTTTTATTACAAATATTCTATTCACATATTTTGTCATCATTAGTGTTTTGATATTGATGTGCTTTTAACCTATGTGGCCTTTTGTGTGTATATAGAAAGTTATGAAATGCATTATGCTAAGTGTTTTAGGTGATGTATCTGTGGGATTTTTTTATTCCATTTCATAGGAGTTGAAGGGAAATTGTACAAAGCTGAGACAGCTTTCTTCTTGCTTTTTAAAACGGTTTTCTAGTATCAAAATTTCTTAAATTTGAATTTTTTTACTAGAAAATCGCTCTTTAAAAGGCAGTATGAAAGCTGCCCCAAACGAAGCCTAAATATGTTTGAAAATGCTTGAAATAATTTATGAAGAATGAGTTTTATGCGTTAGAGAAGACTTAAGATGAATGAATAAAAAATGAGGATGACCTATGACAAATATTAAAAATTAATCATTACTAAATTCATAAGTATATAATCATTAGTGTATTAGTCCAAGATGTTCACAATATGTAAAAGCTCCAAGGATGGCAATAGTGGTGGAACCAATGAGTGGCTAAGTAAATCATTGCTCCATATTTAGGACAATATTAGATTATTAGAACAATCCGCTCGCTCTCCACCATCAAAATGGGGAGAGATAGCGAGTTAGATTTAGCAAAATAAAGCAATTAACAAAAATTAGGTTTCTTTTGAGATAATTTTTTACAGTTTTATAAAACATCTTTTTAGTATAAAAATTTTTAGTTTAAAAAAATTGTCTCAAACAAAATCTTACTTATTTCTTTTTCAACAAGTGGATTCCATAAAAAAAAAAAAAACTTCACATAATCAATCTAGATTCTAAACCATTATAAAATAGAATAAGAAAAGCTAATGTTCGTCAAGAGCAATGAGCCATAACCCGGCTTGATTTTGCTTGGTTTGGTGAGCTATGACTCAGTTGTTATGAATATTTCCTTGTTTTGTTGTGGTGATGGAATTGGATTTGGCCAATGATGAAGCAGTTTCCCTGTGTGCCCCTCTGAAGGCCATGGCTTGGATCGCAACCTTGGTGGCTATTTCTTTTTCAGATTATTTTGACTATCATTTTAGAGGACCTGATGTGCTTGGAACCTCTGTTATTACCTTCTTTACCTCCTTGGATGGCCCAAGTCTGACAAACAGGTGGCGGTCTAAGTCCAGTTGCTTCTGGGGATATCATTTTCGTTATTTTGTTCAAGTTGTTTTGGCCCCGACGCTTACTGATTTTTCCTTTGCATGTATTTTTCTTCTCTGTTGCCATTTCTTTGGGCTTCTGCTGTAATGCTCCTTTTAT
>NW_021503313.1:0-427 GCF_001605985.2 Dendrobium catenatum
GTCTTGATGTTTTCAGTTTTTTTTGGTATTTTTTTTCTTCTAAGCTTATATAACAAAAAGCTTATCCATTTACTGCATGTCCAACTAAATTTTTCATTCGATCTTGGAAAGGCTATAATGCAAGTCAATAAAATTTGGATTTGAATGCAATTCATGTGGTGATTGATAAAATTTATAATTCATCAAAATGATATGATAAACTTACAAAATAGAATAAACATTACTTAAAGTTTTACGTGTTTAAATTAGGCTTATTAATAACCCTAATATTAAGAACATATTTAGTTGTATGGTTTATTGACATCTCTAGGCATGCATAGGTTTAAGTTAGTTTTTGAATGACTATATTTTTTGTTTTGAATAAATAATTTAATCTTCTAAAATGTGCAATATTGATGTCGAAAAATCAATCAATTGAGAACTCTTA
>NW_021503314.1:0-214 GCF_001605985.2 Dendrobium catenatum
AATATAATTTATTGTACTTTAAATTTTTATTAAAAAAAATTAAAATAGGATTTTTTATTTTTTTCTCCACAACTCCAAAGAAATTGCCTGAACTTAATTTCCCATTCCCCAAATAGTCCCCTTTTAATTTCTTTCTAGTAGTTTATGACTAGGGTTTACAACAATACATGATGCCATTTCTCCAACTCCATCACAACATCAATGTTTCTAAATC
>NW_021503315.1:0-208 GCF_001605985.2 Dendrobium catenatum
ATGTGAAATCTAGAAAGATACTATAGTGGTCCTTATTATGAAGACATACAATGCTAACCTGCCTTCTAAGTTTAGGCCGATTAGTCTATGCCAATCTTTTTATAAGATAGTGGCCAAGGTGTTGTTAACCATCTCAAACCTGTGTTGAGCAGTATTATCAGTGAAGAGCAAGGGGTTTTTGTTCTGGGAAGGTTGATGTCTAGCCATG
>NW_021503316.1:0-344 GCF_001605985.2 Dendrobium catenatum
CCCATCATCCTATATAGATCAATCAATCTTCAACCAATAGGTTAACAAGCCTTTACTTATCTTTTACACATATTGCAGTAAAAGTAATAAATACCATCTATTACCCAATCACATATTTTTCTATTCTCAATGGTTGTATTAACATTATGCTTAAATAAAAATACCCAATTTCTATACAACATAAATTAAACAAATTTCAATAATTTATGTGTTATCCAGTAAGATTCATAAATATTGTAGTAAAAATATTCAAGATAATCATTATGGTCACATACAAAAAGTTATACTGTAAAAGTTCAAAAGGCCAAAAAAAATATAAGGAAATCAATTTTGAGGAGAAGTTA
>NW_021503317.1:0-263 GCF_001605985.2 Dendrobium catenatum
TCTCACTCTCACTCTCTCTCACTCTCTCTTTCTCTCTCACACACACACTCTATCTCTATCTCCCTTTCACCCTCTCCCTCTCTCTCTCTCTCTTCTCTCTCTCTCTCTCTTTCTATCTCTCACTCCCTCTCTCTCCCCCTCTCTATCCCTCTCTCTCTCCCTCTTCCTCTCTCTCTCCTTCTTTCTTTCTTTCTTTCTCTCTATCTTTCTCTCTCTCTCTCTCTCTCCCCTCCCTTCCTCACTCTCCCTCTCCCTCTCTCTAC
>NW_021503318.1:0-226 GCF_001605985.2 Dendrobium catenatum
GAGCCATGTGATTTGAATCAATTGTTGCATGATCTTTAGGAAAACTTCATGCTCTTTTTGTAGATTCCAATGTTCTAATTTTAGGCTTGCATGAGTTTTCTTGAGTTTTTTGTATGATGCATGTATTTTCTCACAAATTTCAAATAATTCATCATAGGTTGGTTTACATACCTCTTCCTCATCGCTTTTCTCAAGATGATCTTCCCCTATTAAGCACAGGTTCGTT
>NW_021503319.1:0-274 GCF_001605985.2 Dendrobium catenatum
CTTGTGGAACTTGATGTTTCTAAGAAGCACCGGACTAAGGTTTGCTTAGGTTCTGAGCTAAATGGTTACTTTCAAAAAGTGGAATTTGAAAACATGCCTACTTGTTTCTCTCAATGTAAAATGCATGGCCATGTATTTAAGGAATGCTTCAAGCTGCATCCCCACCTTCACAAGGATGAAGCTGTGCCAAAACAATCTCAATGAAAAGATGGTCTTCCTACTGAGAATGATAATAAATTGCTTCCTATTGAGATTGAAGGAAATATTTCAAAGT
>NW_021503320.1:0-220 GCF_001605985.2 Dendrobium catenatum
AGAGGTAGGGGACACTTTGAGATTCCAGAACTATCCGAAAGTGCCCCAACTTAACCTAAGTGTTGGGCTTTATGTTTTAGGACTGAAAAGAATATTTAATTAGAGTTGAGGATTTTATTAGAAATTTGGGATTATATTCCCGAAATTTGGGGTCTTATGATCAAAGATCTGCCCCGAATCATAGATCTATTTTGGACACTGGACCACAGTTGTCCGATCC
>NW_021503321.1:0-200 GCF_001605985.2 Dendrobium catenatum
GGGGCTAAGTTAATAGCCTCGTAGGCCTGGGTTACCGAGTGGTATCCGGTATAATTAAATATTTTAGGTTGATTAAGGCTTAAGAATTAATGAATTTTATAAGAAATGTTTGGTTGCTGAATTTTAAAATTGATTAATTTAAATTTGCCATTAATCGATTCGTGGCGTTGTGCCACCAGGCGCGAGGAACCAGCCTCCTT
>NW_021503322.1:0-324 GCF_001605985.2 Dendrobium catenatum
ACGATCGTGTAGATCGTACAGACGAACTTCATTAAAAAACTGCTCTTAAGATGGTTTGAAATCACGTAAACTAAATTTTACACACATCGTCCTATACGAAAAATTTTCGTCCCGGACGATTACCACAAATTTTTGGATTTTTGTATATTTATCAAAGAACAAACAAACTAAACACACAAAGCACAATAGACAATGACAAATGTTCAGACTCTAAAATAAAAAGCACTCAAAAAGCATACTAAACAAAAAATCTCAAAAACAAAATCATAAAAACGTGAACTACGAAAACATAAATATCAATGTTGCAAAAACATTTTTATTTAA
>NW_021503323.1:0-316 GCF_001605985.2 Dendrobium catenatum
AAAAGCAGGAAATAAAAAGGTACAATACTAAAAATAACAGAAAGACAACTTTAACAGTGAATAAGAAGAAGTGGAGCAGGAATAAGTAGTATGTGATCCGCCGGATCACTGTAGGCGGATGGTGCCTGCATTAGTCCTCCCCCACCTCGGAAGAGCTCGACTCCGACGAGCTTTCTATGACTTGAATTTCATCTGGGGGGTGGTAGTCATAAATGTCAGATACGTTGAATGTAGGTGACGTGTGGATGTCTGGTGGCAGCCCAATGACATAAGCATTGTCATTGATTTTGTGACGAATTGGGAATGGACCCAATTT
>NW_021503324.1:0-254 GCF_001605985.2 Dendrobium catenatum
AAAAAAAAAAAAAAAAAACATAATGAGCATTATTTATTCCTAATATTAATTTTTTTTACTCGAATTTCATTGCAAATAGTAAGGGTGTCAATTTTGGGTCACGGGTTGGGTTCAGGTCGAATCAGAAACTGGCCCAACATTATTCGGGTCAACCTAAACCCAACCCATTTTTGCAAATGGATTTTTCAGACCTGA
Source organism: Dendrobium catenatum (assembly GCF_001605985.2). Taxonomy (NCBI): domain Eukaryota; kingdom Viridiplantae; phylum Streptophyta; class Magnoliopsida; order Asparagales; family Orchidaceae; genus Dendrobium; species Dendrobium catenatum. The sequence continues at coordinate 196 of NW_021503324.1, forward strand.
ACTCGACCTACTTCGGGTCCGAGTCAACCCGACACCAATAGAAAATTACTAATTTTCTG
>NW_021503325.1:0-333 GCF_001605985.2 Dendrobium catenatum
TATTTGTTTATTTATTTATTTGATATGATATTTGATCCGATAAAAGTTGAAATAATTTAATGAACATTATTAACCACTCGAATCAAATTATATAATGTGACATGATTCTTCCTTTGAGCTTTGTGCAACCTTTTGTAAATATGAAAGTGCATTGCTTGTGATTCGGACTGCCTAACAACAGGCAAATTTGTACGAACACTTTAAAATTAATAAAGCAAGCACATGTCAATGGTGAACCGATCGAACAATTATTACGTCCTCTGACCTGACATAGAGCTACGTTCGGCCGCCAATATCATGTCGCCACGTGCTCTTACTCTAAACCGCGCGGCC
>NW_021503326.1:0-434 GCF_001605985.2 Dendrobium catenatum
TTATGTTTAGATTTAACACAAAATATATAGAATTAAAGATATAAATAAAAAACTAATTCGAGATATATATTTTTTCGAATTCATGCATTAAAGCATATAAATATTTTGCCGCAATGATTTTGATTGAAGGCCCAGTCCAACTAACACAAGGAGTTTTGCTCAAGAAACGTATTACGTATTGGGCCATATAATTCTTCCCTGCTTGTTTAATAAATGTACTAAGGAGTTATTTGGTTGGAATAAAAAGATATAAAGTATTTTAAATGTGGGAGTGTTGAAAATATTAATATTTGATTGGATGAAAAAAAAAAATAAAAATAAAATAAATATAGTATTGATACGTCACCAAAAATAGTCTTGATCAAGCACGAATCTCGAGGCAAATCAAGTTGAAAATTTCAAAAATTAGATCGGAGACCATATGAATTCCGATT
>NW_021503327.1:0-207 GCF_001605985.2 Dendrobium catenatum
AATCATGGCTTTGGCATAGGAGATTTTGTCATTCTAGAATGAAAAACCATAGGAGAATTACCCAAAAGAACTTAGTGAGAGGTATAACAAAACTAGACTTTACTAAGGACCACCTTTGTGATGCATGTCAATTAGGAAAATAAGTGAAGTCCTCTTTTTAGTCGAATAATGATCTTAGGATAAGTAAACCTTTGGAAATTCTTCACA
>NW_021503328.1:0-319 GCF_001605985.2 Dendrobium catenatum
TAGAATAGTATTAAGTGGTATGTATGTAAATGTCCCTAAAATTTATTGAAAGATGATACTTTATTTGAAATTAATATTTAGACATATTTTTTACAATAATTATGAGGGGGATTTACATACATACCACTTTATTTCTTACTATTTATATATCTAACATCTAAAATTTTAATATTACATGTCTATCATCTATAGAATAAATATGAGTGTATGGAATGAAAAATTAAAATTTATACGATGATATGAATAGTAAAAATAAATATAATAATGATATATTTGATATTAAAATTTTATATGAGTCAAAATAATATAATATTAAAAT
>NW_021503329.1:0-862 GCF_001605985.2 Dendrobium catenatum
TTTCCTTCTACATTACCATCATATTTTCAATCTACTCTTCTCATTAGTGCATATTCTATTTTCAATCAGATAAGTCCGAAATGTCTATTATTTATAAATTCATTTTTAATAAGAGCTACCTCTTCGACCACAGTAATAGTGTATTCTTATATCTAGCACACTTCACTTAAGAGTTGCTTGTTTCGAGTAAAAAAGAATGCAGAACTAAAAAAGAAAAATTTAATGTAAAGTAAATGTTGTTATACAAGAATATCTTTTAGTTATTTACTAAAAAAACATGAGATTAATTTTTTGTATTATGTTTAAAATAAATTTAATTTAGTGTATAACTCAATGGCAATAGTCGACTAGTGGCACTAGTGAAGGCAACGATGAACGGAGGTCGGTGGCCAACAGTAGCAGCAGTTGTTGGCAGTGAACTGCGACAGTAGCGATGAGGGCAGAGAAGGGCAATCACGGGGGTGGAGGTAGGTGGCAGCGACAACAAAAGATGGCGTTCAATGGTTGGCAACAATGGCAACCATAATGATAGCTGGCGATAACAATTGTGAACGAAAAATGATGGCCAATGATAATTATGGTTGATGGTGATGGCAAATGACAATGATGGCTGACGGTGGTGGCTGACATGTAGTCAACGACAATGGGTGGTGGCTGGCGGTAGTGGATAGTGATGGTTGGAAATGGATAGTGATGCTCAATAGTGACATTGGTGGGCGGAGACGGTTACGAGCAATTGACAATGATGGTAGTGACTAGTAGCTATGATAGAGGTAAACAATACATTTGGAAGCTTCACATTTTCAATACATTTGGAATTCAGTTAAAGCGGATGAATTCCAAATTCATTGAAGATGAACTA
>NW_021503330.1:0-205 GCF_001605985.2 Dendrobium catenatum
CCAGCTATCTATGATTGGATTAGAAGATTTAAAAGCTAAAGACAACACATTAGCTGTTGTAACTGTAGCAGAATTTGCATATTTTCCCTGGTTAACCTCATTTCTATTCCTCCAATTAAAGTATACCGTGGTACAATAGAGATTGCCAATATTAGGTGCAAAGCTAGAAAGAGAATTAAAGATAGGTATGTAGAACCCCCATTCT
>NW_021503331.1:0-288 GCF_001605985.2 Dendrobium catenatum
GGGGATGGAGGAATAAGTGAGAAGAGTGAAAGCCCTTGGTCTAAATAAATTTTAGAAGAAAGTGTTATTTATGGAAATATCGGGATTCTATCTTTGGAAATATGGGGATTTTATTTTAAAAAAATCTCGCTCGTATTTTATTTTAAAAAATCTCTGTAGCTACAGTAACGTTTGGATTTTATTTTAGAAAATGCCCGGTTTTCCCTTTTTTATTCATTCAAAAAGTAAAAGTTAGAGAATCTTTTTTTTTTTTCATATAAGTATATAACTCACTAACCGCTATATTTG
>NW_021503332.1:0-268 GCF_001605985.2 Dendrobium catenatum
AGTCGCACACCAAGCTTTGCAGCAGCTGAAATTATTTTTAGTTTCCCAAAAAAAGAAATTATTTTTAGGAGAATCGTCATGGCACGTTCAAATTCACCTTCCAACAGTACAATATCAGGATAGAATAATTTCTCTAGCAGCTAGAGGTGTCAATTCGGGCCGACAGGTCGGGTTCGGGTCGAACCCGAGTTAACCCGGATCAAAACGGGTCAACCCGAACCTGACCCGTTTTTGCAAACGGTTGGACATTTCAACCCGGACCTGTCCC
>NW_021503333.1:0-213 GCF_001605985.2 Dendrobium catenatum
ATTATAGGTGAACCTAGTGAGAGTGTTAGAACTAGGCATGGCTTAAACAAGGAAGTCAATCATTCAGCCTTTATTTCAACAATAGAACCCACTAATATTGATCAAGCTCTTTCTGATGAATTTTGGATATTGTCCATGCAAGAAGAGTTAAATCAATTTATAAGAAATAAAGTTTTGAATTAACCACAAGGCCAAAAGATCAAAGTGTTGTTG
>NW_021503334.1:0-212 GCF_001605985.2 Dendrobium catenatum
GTACAAAAAGATTTTTTGTTAGGGGCTATTTGGTTGATTGAAAAAAAGAATGCAGTGTAAAAGGAATACTTTAGAGTTGTTTGGATGAATGTAAAGTAACAAGTGAATGATTTTTCTTGTTTGGTTAGAAGTAATGACAGTAAACTCCTAAATGGTGACAGCTGGTGGGCGGCGGCCGACGGCGATAGCTGGAAGCGGCGGGGCAGCGATGG
>NW_021503335.1:0-1228 GCF_001605985.2 Dendrobium catenatum
ACCACTTTCAACAAGTTTCAAATATAAAACCCAACTTGTTGAACTTAAACTCATACCTTGGGTCAACCTGGTTGACCAAGTCAACCAAGTTTGACCCATTAACCCATACACCCCTTCTCTTTCAAATCTTTAAATCAAGTCCATTCCATGTCCTTTTGAATGTAAGGGATGCCCCTTGGGTACCCAAGAGACCTCTCTTGGAGCCCTAAGCCTTGGGCTCACTTGGGTTAGACATTTAGCTTGACCCAAGTGACCAAAGAGACGTCTCCTTTGAACCATCTCTTAACCTTAATCAAATTGAATCCAAATCAAGGTGTCATTAGGTTCCCATTGACCCAATGCACCTTCCTTGGCCAGCCCAACCCTTGGGCTAACTTGGGTCAAGAGTTAGGCTAACCCAAAGTGCCCAAGATCACTTGGGATTGAGCCAATTCTTAACCTAAGCCTATTTGAACTTGATCATCACCTCCCATAGGTGGCCCTAGGTCCAGCACACCTCCTCCAGCCAGCCCATGCTCTTGGCTAACCTGGGTCAGGTTTTAGGCTAACCAAAACTAGCCAAAAACACATGGACCCAAGCCATCTTCCAACTCAGATCAAATTGGACCCAATTTCCACTTGCATTGGGTCCACCAGACCCAGACCCGCTTCCCACCTCAAGCCCAAGGTCTGGCCTGACCTGGGTTGAGCCCAAATTGACCCGAATCGAACAGATTTGGATCAACCCGAGCCATCTTTTAACCCAGACCAAATTAGATCCAATTCCCACTTGCATTGGGTGCATCAGACCCAGACCTATCTCCCATACCAAACTCAGGGTCTGACATGACCTTGATCAAGCTCAATTCAACTCGAATCGAGCAGGTTTGAGTCCAATCTAATCACCAACTCAATCCAGACATTATCAGGCCAAATTGATTCCACCCTCGACTCCAGCATGTCCCCATCGGCCTCCCCCAGTCAACCCGACCCAAACCATGGCCGTCGGTGATCGGAACCAATGGAAAATGAGTTTCGATGGTCCCCCCCCCAGAAAACCCATGGATCAAAGCTGCTGCCCACCGGTTTGATCCCCACGACCTCCCTAGGACATCACCATCTTCCACCTGGCATCAATACGTGCCCCCTCCAGCTCAATCTCGGTCGTCCAAGCCCGCGAAAGGTGGCCGAATAGGCTCGAGCTCCCCAGACTGCCAGAAGCATTCTGAATCGCTCGAAATTGTTTCCT